>NC_086454.1:327207954-327402954 GCF_028390025.1 Pseudophryne corroboree | reverse complement strand
AAGAAAAAAAGAGGCGCAATGAGGTAGCTGACTGTGTGAGTAAGATTAGCGACCCTAGTGGCCGACACAAACACCGGGCCCATTTAGGAGTGGCACTGCAGTGTCACGCAGGATGTCCCTTCCAAAAAACCCTCCCCAATCAGCACATGACGCAAAGAAAAAAAGAGGCGCAATGAGGTAGCTGACTGTGTGAGTAAGATTAGCGACCCTAGTGGCCGACACAAACACCGGGCCCATTTAGGAGTGGCACTGCAGTGTCACGCAGGATGTCCCTTCCAAAAAACCCTCCCCAATCAGCACATGACGCAAAGAAAAAAAGAGGCGCAATGAGGTAGCTGACTGTGTGAGTAAGATTAGCGACCCTAGTGGCCGACACAAACACCGGGCCCATTTAGGAGTGGCACTGCAGTGTCACGCAGGATGTCCCTTCCAAAAAACCCTCCCCAATCAGCACATGACGCAAAGAAAAAAAGAGGCGCAATGAGGTAGCTGACTGTGTGAGTAAGATTAGCGACCCTAGTGGCCGACACAAACACCGGGCCCATTTAGGAGTGGCACTGCAGTGTCACGCAGGATGTCCCTTCCAAAAAACCCTCCCCAATCAGCACATGACGCAAAGAAAAAAAGAGGCGCAATGAGGTAGCTGACTGTGTGAGTAAGATTAGCGACCCTAGTGGCCGACACAAACACCGGGCCCATTTAGGAGTGGCACTGCAGTGTCACGCAGGATGTCCCTTCCAAAAAACCCTCCCCAAACAGCACATGACGCAAAGAAAAATAAAAGAAAAAAGAGGTGCAAGATGGAATTGTCCTTGGGCCCTCCCACCCACCCTTATGTTGTATAAACAAAACAGGACATGCACACTTTAACCAACCCATCATTTCAGTGACAGGGTCTGCCACACGACTGTGACTGATATGACGGGTTGGTTTGGACCCCCCCCAAAAAAGAAGCAATTAATCTCTCCTTGCACAAACTGGCTCTACAGAGGCAAGATGTCCACCTCATCATCACCCTCCGATATATCACCGTGTACATCCCCCTCCTCACAGATTATCAATTCGTCCCCACTGGAATCCACCATCTCAGCTCCCTGTGTACTTTGTGGAGGCAATTGCTGCTGGTCAATGTCTCCGCGGAGGAATTGATTATAATTCATTTTAATGAACATCATCTTCTCCACATCTTCTGGATGTAACCTCGTACGCCGATTGCTGACAAGGTGAGCGGCGGCACTAAACACTCTTTCGGAGTACACACTTGTGGGAGGGCAACTTAGGTAGAATAAAGCCAGTTTGTGCAATGGCCTCCAAATTGCCTCTTTTTCCTGCCAGTATAAGTATGGACTGTGTGACGTGCCTACTTGGATGCGGTCACTCATATAATCCTCCACCATTCTTTCAATGGTGAGAGAATCATATGCAGTGACAGTAGACGACATGTCCGTAATCGTTGTCAGGTCCTTCAGTCCGGACCAGATGTCAGCATCAGCAGTCGCTCCAGACTGCCCTGCATCACCGCCAGCGGGTGGGCTCGGAATTCTGAGCCTTTTCCTCGCACCCCCAGTTGCGGGAGAATGTGAAGGAGGAGATGTTGACAGGTCGCGTTCCGCTTGACTTGACAATTTTCTCACCAGCAGGTCTTTCAACCCCAGCAGACTTGTGTCTGCCGGAAAGAGAGATCCAAGGTAGGCTTTAAATCTAGGATCGAGCACGGTGGCCAAAATGTAGTGCTCTGATTTCAACAGATTGACCACCCGTGAATCCTTGTTAAGCGAATTAAGGGCTCCATCCACAAGTCCCACATGCCTAGCGGAATCGCTCCGTGTTAGCTCCTCCTTCAATGTCTCCAGCTTCTTCTGCAAAAGCCTGATGAGGGGAATGACCTGACTCAGGCTGGCAGTGTCTGAACTGACTTCACGTGTGGCAAGTTCAAAGGGCATCAGAACCTTGCACAACGTTGAAATCATTCTCCACTGCGCTTGAGACAGGTGCATTCCACCTCCTATATCGTGCTCAATTGTATAGGCTTGAATGGCCTTTTGCTGCTCCTCCAACCTCTGAAGCATATAGAGGGTTGAATTCCACCTCGTTACCACTTCTTGCTTCAGATGATGGCAGGGCAGGTTCAGTAGTTTTTGGTGGTGCTCCAGTCTTCTGTACGTGGTGCCTGTACGCCGAAAGTGTCCCGCAATTTTTCTGGCCACCGACAGCATCTCTTGCACGCCCCTGTCGTTTTTTAAATAATTCTGCACCACCAAATTCAAGGTATGTGCAAAACATGGGACGTGCTGGAATTTGCCCATATTTAATGCACACACAATATTGCTGGCGTTGTCCGATGCCACAAATCCACAGGAGAGTCCAATTGGGGTAAGCCATTCCGCGATGATCTTCCTCAGTTGCCGTAAGAGGTTTTCAGCTGTGTGCGTATTCTGGAAACCGGTGATACAAAGCGTAGCCTGCCTAGGAAAGAGTTGGCGTTTGCCAGATGCTGCTACTGGTGCCGCCGCTGCTGTTCTTGCGGCGGGAGTCCATACATCTACCCAGTGGGCTGTCACAGTCATATAGTCCTGACCCTGCCCTGCTCCACTTGTCCACATGTCCGTGGTTAAGTGGACATTGGGTACAACTGCATTTTTTAGGACACTGGTGAGTCTTTTTCTGACGTCCGTGTACATTCTCGGTATCGCCTGCCTAGAGAAGTGGAACCTAGATGGTATTTGGTAACGGGGGCACACTGCCTCAATAAATTGTCTAGTTCCCTGTGAACTAACGGCGGATACCGGACGCACGTCTAACACCAACATAGTTGTCAAGGCCTCAGTTATCCGCTTTGCAGCAGGATGACTGCTGTGATATTTCATCTTCCTCGCAAAGGACTGTTGAACAGTCAATTGCTTACTGGAAGTAGTACAAGTGGGCTTACGACTTCCCCTCTGGGATGACCATCGACTCCCAGCAGCAACAACAGCAGCGCCAGCAGCAGTAGGCGTTACACGCAAGGATGCATCGGAGGAATCCCAGGCAGGAGAGGAATCGTCAGAATTGCCAGTGACATGGCCTGCAGGACTATTGGCATTCCTGGGGAAGGAGGAAATTGACACTGAGGGAGTTGGTGGGGTGGTTTGCGTGAGCTTGGTTACAAGAGGAAGGGATTTACTGGTCAGTGGACTGCTTCCGCTGTCACCCAAAGTTTTTGAACTTGTCACTGTCTTATTATGAATGCGCTGCAGGTGACGTATAAGGGAGGATGTTCCGAGGTGGTTAACGTCCTTACCCCTACTTATTACAGCTTGACAAAGGGAACACACGGCTTGACACCTGTTGTCCGCATTTCTGTTGAAATACCTCCACACCGAAGAGCTGATTTTTTTGGTATTTTCACCTGGCATGTCAACGGCCATATTCCTCCCACCGACAACAGGTGTCTCCCCGGGTGCCTGACTTAAACAAACCACCTCACCATCAGAATCCTCCTGGTCAATTTCCTCCCCAGCGCCAGCAACACCCATATCCTCCTCATCCTGGTGTACTTCAACACTGACATCTTCAATCTGACTATCAGGATCTGGACTGCGGGTGCTCCTTCCAGCACTTGCAGGGGGCGTGCAAATGGTGGAAGGCGCATGCTCTTCACGTCCAGTGTTGGGAAGGACAGGCATCGCAACCGACACAATTGGACTCTCCTTGTGGATTTGGGATTTCGAAGAATGCACAGTTCTTTGCTGTGCTTTTGCCAGCTTGAGTCTTTTCATTTTTCTAGCGAGAGGCTGAGTGCTTCCATCCTCATGTGAAGCTGAACCACTAGCCATGAACATAGGCCAGGGCCTCAGCCGTTCCTTGCCACTCCGTGTGGTAAATGGCATATTGGCAAGTTTACGCTTCTCCTCCGACAATTTTATTTTAGGTTTTGGAGTCCTTTTTTTACTGATATTTGGTGTTTTGGATTTGACATGCTCTGTACTATGACATTGGGCATCGGCCTTGGCAGACGACGTTGCTGGCATTTCATCGTCTCGGCCATGACTAGTGGCAGCAGCTTCAGCACGAGGTGGAAGTGGATCTTGATCTTTCCCTAATTTTGGAACCTCAACATTTTTGTTCTCCATATTTTAATAGGCACAACTAAAAGGCACCTCAGGTAAACAATGGAGATGGATGGATACTAGTATACAATTATGGACGGACTGCCGAGTGCCGACACAGAGGTAGCCACAGCCGTGAACTACCGTACTGTACTGTGTCTGCTGCTAATATAGACTGGTTGATAAAGAGATGTCGTAGTATGTATGTATGAAGAAGAAAGAAAAAAAAACCACGGTTAGGTGGTATACAATTATGGACGGACTGCCGAGTGCCGACACAGAGGTAGCCACAGCCGTGAACTACCGTACTGTACTGTGTCTGCTGCTAATATAGACTGGTTGATAAAGAGATGTCGTAGTATGTATGTATGAAGAAGAAAGAAAAAAAAAACCACGGGTAGGTGGTATACAATTATGGACGGACTGCCGAGTGCCGACACAGAGGTAGCCACAGCCGTGAACTACCATACTGTACTGTGTCTGCTGCTAATATAGACTGGTTGATAAAGAGATGTCGTAGTATGTATGTATGAAGAAGAAAGAAAAAAAAACCACGGGTAGGTGGTATACAATTATGGATGGACTGCCGAGTGCCGACACAGAGGTAGCCACAGCCGTGAACTACCGTACTGTACTGTGTCTGCTGCTAATATAGACTGGTTGATAAAGAGATGTCGTAGTATGTATGTATAAAGAAGAAAGAAAAAAAAACCACGGTTAGGTGGTATACAATTATGGACGGACTGCCGAGTGCCGACACAGAGGTAGCCACAGCCGTGAACTACCGTACTGTACTGTGTCTGCTGCTAATATAGACTGGTTGATAAAGAGATGTAGTAGTATGTATGTATAAAGAAGAAAGAAAAAAAAACCACGGGTAGGTGGTATACAATTATGGACGGACTGCCGAGTGCCGACACAGAGGTAGCCACAGCCGTGAACTACCGTACTGTACTGTGTCTGCTGCTAATATAGACTGGTTGATAAAGAGATGTCGTAGTATGTATGTATAAAGAAGAAAGAAAAAAAAACCACGGTTAGGTGGTATACAATTATGGACGGACTGCCGAGTGCCGACACAGAGGTAGCCACAGCCGTGAACTACCGTACTGTACTGTGTCTGCTGCTAATATAGACTGGTTGATAAAGAGATGTCGTAGTATGTATGTATGAAGAAGAAAGAAAAAAAAACCACGGTTAGGTGGTATACAATTATGGACGGACTGCCGAGTGCCGACACAGAGGTAGCCACAGCCGTGAACTACCGTACTGTACTGTGTCTGCTGCTAATATAGACTGGTTGATAAAGAGATGTCGTAGTATGTATGTATAAAGAAGAAAGAAAAAAAAACCACGGTTAGGTGGTATACAATTATGGACGGACTGCCGAGTGCCGACACAGAGGTAGCCACAGCCGTGAACTACCGTACTGTACTGTGTCTGCTGCTAATATAGACTGGTTGATAAAGAGATGTAGTAGTATGTATGTATAAAGAAGAAAGAAAAAAAAACCACGGGTAGGTGGTATACAATTATGGATGGACTGCCGAGTGCCGACACAGAGGTAGCTACAGCCGTGAACTACCGTACTGTGTCTGCTGCGACTGGATGATAAATAATGATATAAAAAATATATATATATCACTACTGCAGCCGGACAGGTATATATATTATATAATGACGGACCTGCTGGACACTGTCTGTCAGCAGAATGAGTTTTTTATAGAATAAAAAAAAAAACACCACACAAGTGAAGTCACACGACGAGTGTTTAACTTTTTCAGGCAATCACAATATAGTATACTACTAACTATACTGGTGGTCAGTGTGGTCAGGTCACTGGTCAGTCACACTGGCAGTGGCACTCCTGCAGCAAAAGTGTGCACTGTTTAATTTTAATATAATATGTACTCCTGGCTCCTGCTATAACCTATAACTGGCACTGCAGTGCTCCCCAGTCTCCCCCACAATTATAAGCTGTGTGAGCTGAGCACAGTCAGATATATAATATATACATAGATGATGCAGCACACTGGGCTGAGCAGTGCACACAGATATGGTATGTGACTGTCTTGTACTCCTGGCTCCTGCTATAACCTATAACTGGCACTGCAGTGCTCCCCAGTCTCCCCCACAATTATAAGCTGTGTGAGCTGAGCACAGTCAGATATATAATATATACATAGATGATGCAGGCATGCAGCACACTGGGCTGAGCAGTGCACACAGATATGGTATGTGACTGAGTCACTGTGTGTACCGTTTTTTTCAGGCAGAGAACGGATATATTAAATAAAACAACTGCACTGCTGGTGGTCACTGTGGTCAGTCACTAAACTCTGCACTCTCTTCTACAGTATCAGCCTCAGGTCAATCTCTCTCTCTCTCTCCTAATCTAAATGGAGAGGACGCCAGCCACGTCCTCTCCCTATCAATCTCAATGCACGTGTGAAAATGGCGGCGACGCGCGGCTCGAGTCCTTATATAGAATCCGAGTCTCGCGAGAATCCGACAGCGTCATGATGACGTTCGGGCGCGCTCGGGTTAACCGAGCAAGGCGGGAAGATCCGAGTCGCTCGGACCCGTGAAAAAAAACATGAAGTTCGTGCGGGTTCGGATTCAGAGAAACCGAACCCGCTCATCTCTACTTTCTATAACTTATTTACTTTCTGGTAGCGGTATTGACTTTACTCCACAAATGGTACATTTCAAAGCTTTGTATTAATACTAGGAACTGCAGACCATTAAGCGTCCTTTATTTCTCATAACTCTTTCTTTAGTTTGGTACTAAAACATGAGGGACTGCCTGAGGTAGACGCACTGCGATGTCGGACGCAGTGCAGCGATGTTTTGCTACCGCGCATGCATCTAAAGCAGGGTACACACTAGACGATAAAGTGTACGATATCTCCGATAACAACACATCATTCACAATATCGTATGTGTACGCACTATGGGGGTCATTCCGAGTTGATCGCTCGCTAGCTAGTTTTAGCAGCCGTGCAAATGCTATGCCGCCTCCCACTGGGAGTGTATTTTAGCTTAGCAGAAGTGCGAACGAAAGGATCGCAGAACGGCGACAACGTTTTTTTGTGTAGTTTCAGAGTAGCTTAAAACCTACTCACCGCTTTCGATCACTTCAGACTATTCAGTTCCTGATTTGACGTCACAAACCTGCCCAGCGTTCGCCCAGCCACGCCTGCATTTTTCCTGGCACGCCTGCGTTTATCCGCATACTCCCTGAAAACGGTCAGTTGCCACCCAGAAATGCCCACTTCATGTCACTCACTCTGTGGCAAGCAGTGCGACTGAAATGCATCGCTAGACCCTGTGCAAAACTACATCGTTCGTTGTGCCCATACGTCGCGCGTGTGCATTGCGCCGCATACGCATGCGCAGAATTTATGTTTTTTAGCCTGATCACTGCGTTGCGAACAAATTAAGCTAGCAATCAACTCGGAATGACCCCCCATGTGCACTGCAGGTGTGACAGATATAACATGTGCAGAGAGAGTTAGATTTGGGTGGGTTATTTTGTTTCTGTGCAGGGTAAATACTGGCTGCTCTGTTTTTACACTGCAATTTAGATTTCAGTTTGAATACGCCCTACCCAAATCTAACTCTCTCTGCACATGTTATATCCCCCCCCCCCCCCTCCCTGCAGTGCACATGGGTGGTCATTCCAAGTTGTTCGCTCGCTGCCGATTTTCGCAGTGCAGCGATCAAGTGAAAAAATGACAATTATGCGCATGGTACGCAGCGCGCATGCGCTAAGTACTTTCACACAAAACTTTGTAGATTTACACAAGCTCGAGCGAAGTTTTTTCATCGTTGAAGTGATCGTAGTATAATTGACAGGAAGTGGGTGTTTCTGGGCGGAAACTGGCCGTTTTTTTAGGGAGTGTACTAAAAAATGCAGGCGTGCCAGGTAAAAACGCAGGAGTGGCTGGAGAAACGGGGGAGTGGCTGGCCGAACGCAGGGCGTGTTTGTGATGTCAAACCAGGAACTAAACGGACTGAGGTGATCGCAGTCTAGGAGTAGGTCCGGAGCTACTCAGAAACTGCAAAGAATTATTTAGTAGCAATTCTGCTAATCTTTCGTTCGCAATTCTGCTATACTAAGATACACTCCCAGAGGGCGGCGGCCTAGCGTTTGCAATGCTGCTAAAAGCAGCTAGCGAGCGAACAACTCGGAATGAGGGCCATGGTTTTTGCCCAACTGTTAACAAATTTGCTGCTGCTGAATTAGGCCCTATGTTCCTGACGATACGCACTCCCGTATGTGGTCATCGACATTGCCTGAGGGCCATTTTGCTGAATGAGCTGTTGTGCCTTTAATAAAATTGCAGTTTTACAAGCTTCTGGCTAAATTGTTGCTTGATAAATAAACCCTGTAATGTTTCACCAGCATGTGAGCGCAATTAATTATTGATGTTAACAGGATACTGCATAGCATCACACTATTTTTGCTTTAAATACAGACTAAAAAACACACTGGAAATAATGAATATGAATGTTTGATTAAAAGATTCTTCAAGCATGAGTATTTATATTTATACAGTAAATTAATACTATCAACACGCGGAACACATCTAATGAAGTGCAATTTGCTAAAATCATAACTCTCATCGATTCTTGCTGCAAAATTGTTGTAGGATTTAAATTGTCAAATTCATTCTGCAAAAGAGTCCAACAGATCTGTGAAGAAGACAACAGATGGCAGATAGGGCCTCACAAGTTTGGTGCCTATAAATACCTACAAAATAAAGTTTAATAACAGTTACTGTCTGTGAATTTTTCAAATTATGAGAACCTAAATAACTATATTTTTAAGACAAAAATAAAAGCTCACACCTCAGTTATGGCATAAAAGCATCTAGTTAAATAACATACTGTACTCTAAAGCCACCCACACTCTCAGATACGGTTTAATTGTGGTAAAAAAAATATCTATATAGAGATGTGAAACATGTGTAACACATGCCGCAGAAGGCGAACCTTGGAATAGGTATGTAAAAATAAAATAAAAAACATCTAAGGCCGATTCTGAGTCGCCTGCTATGTCTATGTTGTGAACAGTTGAGCCATTAGTTGCTACTGCGCACGCATCTAATTCGCACTGCGCCTGATTGTGTTTGTACAGAGATGCAGTAGTGAATTTAGATACATGCACGCAAAAGTATTTTGGAAACGTATTGTGGGTCATTCCGAGTTGTTCGCTCGCTAGCAACTTTTAGCAGCCATGCAAACGCATAGTCGCGGCCCACGGGGGGAGTGTATTTTCGCTTTGCAAGTGTGCGAACGCCTGTGCAGCCGAGCGGGACAAAAACGTTTTTTGCAGTTTCTGAGTAGCTCTGGACTTACTCAGCCGCTGCGATCACTTCAGTCTTTTTGGCCCCGGAACTGACGTCAGACACCCACCCTGCAAACGCCTGAGTTTTTCCAAACACTCCCAGAAAACGGTCAGTTGCCACCAATAAACGCCCTCTTCCTGTCAATCTCCTTGCGATCGGCTGTGCGAATGGATTCTTTGTAAAACCCACCGCCCAGCAATGATTCACTTTGTACCCGTACGACGCACCTGCGCATTGTGGTGCATGCGCAGTAGTAACCTGTTCGCTGCTCTGCGAAAAACGGCAACGAGCGATCAACTCGGAATGACGCCCATTGGACGTTCCAGGCTGGTTACAGGGTGGTGGCTATTAAGACGCATGAAAATGGTCGCAGACGGGATGCGTTCGGCATCCTATCAGTTTATGTGCCAGCGGACATGTGACCAACGCTGGAATCCCGACACCACTCTGGAAACTGGTGCCGAAACACTGGCCAACGGATTACCGAAGGCGAGTATTGGGTTAGAGATAGATTTCCGGGGGGGAATGGGTTAGGAACTAGGGGGGGGTTAGGTTTAGACACTAGGGTGCCGTGGTGGTTAGCCGTAACCACCCCCGTAGACTCTCGGCACAGCTCACTCATGCCAAATGGGATCCGGTCAAGATCCCGGCAGTCGAGATCCCGGCTGTCAAAATACAGACGCTGGGATCCTGACACTACTCGGAATGCCGACACCTGCATCTTGAATAGGGTCACAAGGTTGGGACCAAAATCCCGGCCACCAGGATTCCAAAACGATCGTGCCCTGGCCGCAAGGAATGGTAAGCCGCGGTGGGGGGTGGAGGTTAGGGTTAGGCCTCACCCCAGTGGGGTTAGGTTTAGGCTGTGTAGAGGGGGGGGGTTAAGGTTAGGCACCCATCAGAGGGTTAGGGCAAGGCTGCGGAGGGGGGGTTAGGGCAAGGCTGCAGGAAGGGAGGGTTAGGTTCAGGCGCCACCAGGGAGTGTTTGGGTTAGTCTGCGGGGGAGAGAGGGTAAGGTTTAGGTTGTGGGTAGGGAGGCTACTTACCTTTCCCTGTTGGGATTTAGACTACCGGGGTGCCGCAATCAGTATTCTGACTGCTGGCATATTCTACCCAACCCGTGCCAAACATCTCGTGCTGTAAAAAGTTGCAGATGAAGCAGAACTTGGCATGAGAAAAACCGCATATGAGAAAAACACATATGTACATGTATCACAGATCAAATTATGTCAGTGCAGTCTTGTGAAGTGGTTTTGTCACATCACATTGAGACTACGCATATTTGAGCAAAAGAGAAGCTAAAGACACTCAGAACAAGCCAAGTCGCACGGGGCCTGGCGCACTGAAAAGGGCTGTTTGACGCAACTGCGGCAACAGTGTTTGAGGACACATCTGTATATGGTAATCTCAACTAAACTCAGGATTTGTCTGTTAATAGTAAAACCAGACGTATTTTAATCCAAGTAATCATGTAACTTGTATATAGAGCCAATGAATTTCATACATTTCCTTATAGAAAGTCATAAATCACTTAGGGGTTGATTTCTGAAAACGAGATCAACCTTGAATATTGGGATAATGGCCATTTTTTGCAGGATTAAGGTATTCTCACTATTTAGCATTCCTTGTAACTTGCAATGACCGTCACCAACTGCCTTGGCTTAGGGATTACTTACAGGGAATTTATCAAGGACGGCAGTGGTACCTAGGATGTCCATAGCACGGACACATTTTATATTATTTGATGCATTTTTTTCTCGTAGCAATGGTGTTATAACAGCTTTTTTTTTTTTTCACTTTTTTTTTTTCGTTTTGCATATTCTGCACTGGGAGCCCAAGATCAGGCATCCAGTGTCTTGTCCGTGTATGACCCAGCTTCACTTGCACAGAAAGCAGAGGTGGTGTAAGAGAGGAGAGGACTAATGTGCAGGCTACATGTGACCTCCCTCCTGTCTGGCAGTGCAGCAGACTCAGACTCGTGAGCTGTATAGAACCCCACTTTGCTCAAAGCTTCGGTCCTGTGTATACAACAGTGAGTACGGCTGCACCTGTCGTGCTTCAATAGACCAACACCACTGGTTAAGTAACTGGGCTGATCACACTTTGAGTTATACGCTGGTGTGTGCCTGCATAACTATGCAGTATCTAACCTAAACACACATCATTAACCAGAGCCATCTGAAAACAGGTTCACAGTATCTTCATCTATACACAACTCTGCATAGCCCAGTGCTGTAGTCCATTTAAGATGTAAGTTGCACTACTATCAGTTGGTTTACACATACTAGCAGCCTGATTCATGGTGTATTGGTTTACATGCATCTACGATGTTTATTAAACTGCACATATGCATAACCCATTTGCGCAGGTGCCGATTGGAATCTGTATTGTCAGAAGCAGTGCCCCTTTTGACACCGCTGATTGACGTGCTTTGGCCGTTTGGGGGTGGGGAATGAACGGGTGAAGACTGGCTACTTAATCCAACATGGCATAGCATGTTGACTGGCAAGACTGCTATAATGCATAATGAAAGATATTTATCACTAGACCTCAGCCCAAGTCTATAATACTAACGCCTGTTTTGACTAGACTACTACTGTTGGGTTTTTTTGTGGTTTTTTTTTTGTAACTATTAACTTAATTCTTCAGGACTTTCTCTTTAACCTGCCACCACCAGGGCAGAATAACTAATTGTCTTCTATCAGGTAAATACTCCAATGCTTACGGCAGTTACAGACCTATGTATATAATGTAGCTTTTGGATGTTGTCCTCAAGCCGTTTGCTAAATTACTTGCCAACAGATAGCTCAAGGCCATTCTATCCACAACCTATTAAGAACAAGTTTGATTCATATAAATATGTCAAGTATTGGCTTTGAAATGACGCTGCTTAGTAAATAACGCCCTCTATGCTGGGAAAGCCACAGATATTATTATTATTATTATTATTATTATTATTCATTTATATGGCACCACAAGGGTTCGAAGTACATAAACAGAGAGTAAAACAACAAAACAGTTACTTACAGTACATGGTTTAAAACACTGCTACATCAGTGGTCATAAAACTCAAATAAGCAGCAGGGCGGTAGAACCCAAGAGCTAGGTGCCACTGTAGGGAGTATGGAGAAGGGTATCCGTTCACATGGTCGACCGTGTTATGGTCGACAGTCATTAGGTCGACCACTATTGGTCGACATTGACATGGTCGACATGGACACATTGTCGACACATGAAAATGGTCGACGCATGAAAGGTCGCCACATGAAAAGGTCGACATTAGTTTTTTAACTTTTTTTTCTTTTGGGGAACTTTTCCATACTTTACGATCCACGTGGACTACGATTGGAAAGGTAATCTGTGCCGATCAAAGCGGTAGCGGAGCGAAGGCACCATGCCCGAAGCATGGCGAGCGAAGCGAGCCATGCGAGGGAACGCGGTGCACTAATTGGGGTTCCAGTCACTTCACGCAAAAAACGACACCAAAAAAAGTAAAAAAACTCATGTCGACCTTTTCATGTGTCGACATTTCACGTGTCGACCATTTTCATGTGTCGACCATGTGTCCATGTCGACCATGTCAATGTCGACCAAATAGTGGTCGACCTAATGACTGTCGACCATAACATGGTCGACCATTCATACCGGAACCTGGAGAAGATGTTAGTATAAGTAATAGAGGCAAAGGATATGAGGGAAGAGGACCCTGCTCATGAGGGCATACATTCTAAAGCGGAGGGGCAGACAGACAGGGTGACACAGATGGGGTGGACAGTGAGCATGGAACAAAGGGTTAGGATGAGAGAGGGCTGAGTTTGATGAAGAAGTGGATCTTGAGAGCCCATTTAACGTTTTCAGAGAGGCAGAGAGTCTGAGAGGGAGAGAATTCCAGAGGTAGAGAGCAGTACGGGCAAAATATTGGAGGCGGGAGTGGGAAGAAGTACAGTAGTCAGTTGGCAGGAAAGGCGATTTTCATTTGTGGAGTGATGAGGGAAGGTGGGAGTGTGAAGGGAGATGAGGTCAGAGATGTAAATGAGTATGGAATGGGTGAAAGCTTTGTGAATGAGTGTGAGCTTGAATTGGGTTCTGAAAGGGAAGGGGAGCCAGCTTAGGGCTTGTAGGAGAGTGGAGGCGTACATAGTACATTTGTAGAGGAGGATGAGTCAGGCAGCAGCACTGAGGATAGATTGGAGTGGAGAGAGGCGTTTTTCAGGGAGGTTAGATAGGAGAAGGTTACAGTAGTGTAATCTGAAGATGACCAGTGAGTGGATGAGGGCCATAGTAGCATTCAGGGTGAGAAAGGGTCTGATAGTGATATATTTTTAAAATAGCAACGGCAGGACTGCGAAAAGTACTGAATGTGTGGTTTGAAGGAGAGGGAGGAGTCATGGATAACTCCAAGATAGCGCACTTGGGGACTAGAGGAGATAGTAGTGCCATCAATAAATAATTAAATTGTGGGAAGTGCGGTTATGTCGAAGGGTGGGTAGATGATCAGCTCGGTCTTAGACATGTTTCGTTTATGAAGGCACTGAAACATCCAGAAAGAGAGCACAGTATGAGAGGGGGGGCGGGATGTATTAACATACATCGCCGCACCTCGCCGGTTACCGCAGCGATGTTGATCGCGTATGTACTAACATATGCGATCAACATTGCGATGCGGTGACGGAGGCCCCCCGCGATACCTGTTAGGTGGTCTGCGGGGGGTCTCCGTCACCTCCATGGGGTCCCCACACAGGCTAGATACCGGGAAGCAGCAGCAGGCTGCCCCCGGCGCCTCCTCCTCCCCCCTGCAGCCGGAAGGACGTCCGGCTGCGCTGCTAGGGGGAGGAGGAGATTACCTTCCGGGTCTGGTGCATCATGGAAGAAGGTAAGCTGGGGGGGAGGGGGGTCGGCGTCTGCGGCGGTGTCGACGGTGTCGGCGGGTTGCGGCGGTCGGCGAAAAGAAGCCCATAGGCTTCTATAGGGTATCGCCTTCCAGAGATGGCGATACCCTGGACGCCGAAAACGCGGCGGTAGGGTGTTAGTAAATATGAAAATGCGGTAAAACCCCCGTTTTCGGGGGTTTTACCGCATTTTTGCTTTAGTACATCCCGCCCGGGGAGAGATCAGGGGAGATGATATTGGAGGTCAAAAGAGTTGATGTGCTCACCTAATGAGGAAATACAGAGTGAGAATAGGACAAGTCCAAGAACAGAACCTTAAGGGACACCAGGTTTTAGTGTAAGTGCGAAGTGGGGAGAGGAGTAACGAGAGTAGACAGAGAAAGAACGGTCAGAGAGGCAGGAGGATAACCAGGAGAGGGCAATTTCACAAAGACCAAGTGAGTGAAGGATTTGAAGGTGGAGAAGGTGGTCTACAGTGTCAAAAGCAGCAGAGAGATCCAGGAGAACAAGCAGAGAGTAGTGTCCCTTGGATTTTGTAGCAAAGAGGCCATTGCTGACTTTTGTGAGGCAGTTTCAGTGGAGTATAGTGTCACCAGGGACGTGCGGTGAGCTGAATGGGTCAGGAGGCACTGGTTAGCCCCAGAGCCAGGTTTACACGCAATATATGAGCCAAAGGGTACATCTGGGCATTATACACAGGTGCAGCAGTATAAACTCCTTGGAATTTGGTGAGTTTTGATCAGAGATGTGCGGAGAAGATAGACAGGTGGGGCACTGCCTCACCTGCCATATACTTTTTACTCCAGAGTTTTGGCTATAAAAATTATTAGAATAATGCAAAGAAGATATTTCAAACATATTTTTTGTATTTTTCATATACTTTACACAGTCAAAACTCTGGCACAAACATTGGTATGACAGGACAGGCTCTGCCTCACCTGCCTCACCCCACCGCACGTCACTGAGTGTCACTGTTCATCCTTTAGATCTCAAACACAGACCCCATTGCTTCCAGTTCGAACACTGGGGTATATTTACTAAGGTCCCGATTTTGACCGAGATGATGTTTTTTCTTCAAAGTGTCATCTCGGGAATTTACTAAGCAAAAGTCACGGCAGTGATGAGGGCATTCGTAATATTTTGGAAGTCCTAGGAAAAAATTACGAATCAATACACCATCGGACAAATACGCCTGCAATTTGGTAGAAATCGGTCATTTACTAAAAAGTGCAAATCACAAACACTGCCGACAATAGCCAAACACTGCCGTGCTGAAATACAATTCGTGGAAAAGTGCTAAAAAAAAACAGACCTGCTTTTTTATCCCGTGTTTGGATAGGCATGCACAGATCCATGAGATCCGTGCATGTTTTTCAGTGGGAAGGGGATGGGAAAGTGTTTTTTTTTTTAATAAAAAATGCGTGGGGTCCCCCCTCCGAAGCCAAACCAGCCTCGGGCTCTTTGAGCCGGCCCTGGTTGAAAAAATATGGGGAAAAAAATGATAGGGGTTCCCCCATATTTAAACAACCAGCACCGGGCTCTGCGCCTGATCCTGGTTCCAAAAATACGGGGGACAAAAAGCGTAGGGGTCCCCCGTATTTCTGAAACCAGCACCGGGCTCCACTAGCCAGATACATAATGCCACAGCCGGGGGACACTTTTATCTAGGTCCCTGCGGCCCTGGCATTACATAACCAACTAGTCACCCCTGGCCGGGGTACCCTGGAGGAGTGGGGACCCCTTCAATCAAGGGGTTCCCCCCCTCCAGCCACCCAAGGGCCAGGGGTGAAGCCCGAGGCTGTCCCCCCCCATCCATGGGCTGCGGATGGGAGGCTGATAGCCTTTTTGTCAAAAAATGAATATTGTTTTTAGTAGCAATACTACAAGTCCCAGCAAGCCTCCCCCGCAAGCTGGTACTTGGAGAACCACAAGTACCAGCATGCAGTGGAAAACCGGGCCCGCTGGTACCTGTAGTACTACTACTAAAAAAATACCCCAATAAAAACATAAGACACACACCTTGAAAGTAAAACTTTAATGCATACATCCACACCTCCATATACACATACTTACCTTATGTTCACACGAGGGTCGGTCCTCTTCTCCATGTAGAATCCATGGTGTACCTGTTGAAAAAATTATACTCACAAAATCCAGTGTAGATGGCTCCTCTTTTAATCCATTTGTAATCCAGGTACTTTGCAAAATAACAAAACGGACACCCGACCTCGCACTGAAAGGGGCCCCATGTTTTCACATGGGACCCCTTTCCCCGAATGCCAGGAACCCCCTCTGACTTATGTCTAAGACGGTTCCATCAGCCAATCAGGGAGCGCCACGTTGTGGCGCCCTACTGATTGGCTGTGTGCTCCTGTAGTGTATGACAGGCAGCACACGGCAATGTTACAATGTAGCGCCTATGCGCTCCATTATAACCAATGGTGGGAACTTTGTGGTCAGCGGTGAGGTTACTTTCGGTCAACCGCTGACCACAAAGTTCCCACCATTGGTTACAATGGAGCGCATAGGCGCTACATTGTAACACTGCCGTGTGCTGCCTGTCATACAGTACAGGAGCACACAGCTAATCAGGAGGATGCCACAACGTGGCGTTCCCTGATTGGCTGATGGAACCGTCTTAGACATAAGTCAGAGGGGGTTCCTGGCATTCGGGGAAAGGGGTCCCATGTGAAAACATGAGGCCCCTTTCAGTGCGAGGTCGGGTGTTCGTTTTGTTATTTTGCAAAGTACCTGGATTACAAATCGGAAAGAAGAGGAGCCATCTACACTGGATTTTGTGAGTATAATTTTTTCAACAGGTACACCATGGATTCTACATGGAGAAGAGGACCGACCCTCGTGTGAACATAGGTAAGTATGTGTATATGGAGGTGTGGATGTATGTATTAAAGTTTTACTTTCAAGGTGTGTGTCTTTTGTTTTTATTGGGGTATTTTTTTAGTAGTAGTACTACAGGTACCAGCGGCCCCGGTTTTCCACCGCATGCTGGTACTTGTGGTTCTCCAAGTACCAGCTTGCGGGGGAGGCTTGCTGGGACTTGTAGTACTGCTACTAAAAACAATATTCATTTTTTGACAAAAAGGCTATCAGCCCCTGACATTTTTTTCCCCATATTTTTTCAACGAGGACCGGCTCAAAGAGCCCGAGGCTGGTTTGGCTTAGGAGGGGGGACCCCACGCAATTTTTTTTTTTATTTTAACACTGATTACAATTTTTTAAAAGGTGCACAATGAAGCCCAGCATGGATCTCTCAGATCCGGCCGAGATTCATTGTATTAAAGTCGGCAGTGTTTTACAAGTCACTCACGTAAAACACTGCCAAAAAAACGAATTACATCGACATCGGTAAATCCGAAAATGCAGAATACGACAGCTTAGTAAATTAGTCATAATAAATTCAAAAAGTTGCAACTTTACACTTTCGATGTCATTCGTGATTGAACTTTGACCTCAAACGGGAAAATACGAATTTTAGTAAATATACCCCACTGTCGGGTCTACTCTGTGACGCGCTGGCAGTCTGCCGGAGGCTGGTCGCTGTTGCTGCTACTAGTGCTTCATCTTCTGTGTCTCCTGCTGCAGTGGTCTGCTCTCTTTGTCCCTGCTGGTGACTGCATGCTTGTAACACTGGGACCACGCCTGATAGAGGGGCCCTGGTCCACCGCTCGCCCACTCACCACCCCTTACCTGTCAGTCTGGGCTGCAGTGTGTGTATGGAGGCTGCTGCTCCTCTGTCTGCGTGGCAGCAGGGGGGGGAGTAGCAATCACACTGATCGCGCCCCAGCCCTGCTCTGCTCCTGGCTGCTGGGGTGCACAATGGTGCCCCCCAATAGAACATGCAGTGCTGCAAAGCGGCACCATAAATATTGTTTTCAATAATATTTTTTGGGTGAGGAGACGTGGTCATGTCCACTTACATACAGAGTTCTTATGCAGCCCTTTTTAGTTTCCCAAATCTACAGCTAACATACAGTACTGTACCAGGTATCAGAATTACTAAAATGCAGAGGCACAGGAATGCATTTACATTCCACATCCGTAAAGTATTCACAGTGCTTAAATTTTTCCACATTTTGTTATGTTACAGCCTTATTCCACAATGCAATAAATTCATTTTTTCCCTCAAAATTTTATACACAATACCTCATAATGACAACGTGAAAAAAAAGTTTTTGGGAGATCTTTGCAAATTTCTTAAAAATAAAAAAACTTATAAATCATATGTTCATAAGTATTCACAGCCTTTGCTCATTACTTTGTTGATGCACCTTTGGCAGCAATTACAGCCTCAAGTCTTTTTCAATATGATGCCACAAGCTTGGCACACCTATCTTTGGGCAGTTTCGCCCATTCCTCTTTGCAGCAGCTCTCAAGCTCCATCAGGTTGGATGGGAAGCGTCGGTGCACAGCCATTTTCAGATCTCTCCAGAGATGTTCAATTGAATTCAAGTCTGGGCTCTGGCTGGGCCACTCAAGGACATTCACAGAGTTGTCCTGAAGCCACTCCTTTGATATCTTGGCTGTGTGCTTAGGGTTGTTGTCCTGCTGAAAGATGAACCGTCGCCCCAGTCTGAGGTCAAGAGCGCTCTGGAGCAGGTTTTCATCCAGGATGTCTCTGTACATTGCTGCATTCATCTTTCCCTCTATCCTGACTAGTCTCCCTGTTCCTGCCGCCGAAAAAGATCCCCACAGCATGATGATGCTGCCACCATGCTTCACTGTAGGGATGGTATTGGCCTGGTGATGAGCGGTGCCTGGTTTCCTCCAAACATGATGCCTTGCATTCACGCCAAAGAGTTCAATCTTTGTCTCATCAGACCAGAGAATTTTGTTTCTCATGGTCTGAGTGTCCTTTAGGTGCATTTTGGTAAACTCCAGACGGGCTGCCGTGTTTTTTTACTAAGGAATGGCTTCTGTCTGGCCGCTCTACCATACAGGCCTGATTGGTGGATTGCTGCAGAGATGGTTGTCCTTCTGGAAGGTTCTCCTCTCTCCACAGAGGAATGCTGTAGCTCTGACAGAGTGAGCATTGGATTCTTGGTCACCTCCCTGACTAGGACCCTTCTCCCCCGATTGCTCAGTTTAGATGGCCAGCCAGCTTTAGGAAGAGTGCTGGTAGTTCTGAACTTCTTCCACTTACGGATGATGGAGGCCACTGTGCTCATTGGGACCTTCAAAGCAGCAGATATTTTTCTGTATCCTTCCCCAGATTTGTGCCTCAAGACAATCCTGTCTCGGAGGTCTACAGACAATTCCTTTGACTTCATGCTTGGTTTGTGCTCAGACATGCACTGTCAAGTGTGGGACCTTTTATAGACAGGTGTGTGCCTTTCCAAATCATATCCAATCAACTGAATTTACCACAGGTGGACTCCAATTAAGCTGTAGAAATATCTCAAGGATGATCAGTGGAAACAGGATGCACCTGAGTTCAATTTTGAGCTTCATGGCAAAGGCTGTGAATACTTTTGTACATGTGATTTTTTTCGTTTTTTATTTTTAATAAATTTGCAAGAATCTCAGGGAAAAAAATTCATGTCGTCATGGGGTATTGTGTGTAGAATTTGGAGGGAACAAATGAATGTAGTCCTTTTTGGATTAAGGCTGTAACATAACAAAATGTGGAAAAAGTGAAGAGCTGTGAATACTTTCCGGATGCAATGTATTGTGCTGTAATATACATCATCTTTTTATATATGTTTTTTATCATTAACAAATCTCCCCAATCAGAACATACAGTAGTACACAATACTGTCTTTGGTCTTTAAAAAAGCACATCAATACTGATTAATGTAACTATGTACCCCAATAATAACACAGCTCCAATTTTGGTTCCTGGTACAGTGTACCCAAGTCATTTCCAAACTGAGTACCGTGAGGAACTTGCTTGGGTTCCACGGGTTGGTGGTCCAAGACCAAATCAAATTATTTGTGGTTAGTTTGATAGGTAAAACCAGTGCTGGAGGCTGCCAGTCATAGACAATGTGCACAAATATAAGCACAGCCATGTCCACGGGTTGGGTTTGTGTCGGTCACCATACCGACGCGGGGATCCCGGCTTTTAGGTGGCTGGTGAGGATGGGTGTGGTCGAACACAACGAAGCCCCTTGCGGGCTCGGTGGCTTGCTGTGCTCGCCACGGGTTCTATTCCGCTCCATGGATGTCGTGGACACCCACGAGTGGGAACAGTCCCTGTTGGTCGGCATGCCGACCGGCGGGCTATTGAGCGCTCAGGATCCCGGCGTTGGTATTGTGACATGTCCACACCACATAGTTGGCCCCAAGGAGGGCAAGTACTTTATTTAATAATGTTTGATGAATTTCTAAGCAACTTTTGGCTTATGGGCGCCAAGAAATAAATCAGGGTCTGATCAATCAATAGGCTGATCAGACTCCAGCCTGGAACGCTGGGTCCAGGGGAGGCGCAGCGGGTGTGGACGTCACGTACGCCATGACATCACGCGCTATACCCGCCCGCATTCCTAGAGCCACGGCAGCCTGCAGCCATTAAGTACAGCGGCCCTACCCAGGAGTGGATTGGCCGCGGCGACTCCCCAACCAGTGTCACGGACCGCTGTTCTCCGCAGCCAGCGCCGCGGACTGACTGTCATTGTCACTGACTGTGGAGGGGAGGCCACCTGTTAGGCTATTGGCTGGAGGAAGCTACAGTCAGGACATGTTACATCCACATCTCTCCCGAGTTCCAGTTACCTGTGACATCCAGGCAGAATAAGTGCTGTCTGTACTAAGCTATCACACCGACGTCCACATAAACTCTGCAGCACTCACTTACTGCGGCCAGAGCGCATTCTGTAGGATACTGTAATGCAAGTGTCAGTTGTATTACAGTAACCTATAGAATGCGCTCTGGCCTCAGTAAGCGAGTGCTGCAGAGTTTATGTGGCTCCCCCTACAGCTGGCGGCCTGCTCTCCCTGGGCTGTGCCATGTAAGACTGGCTGCTCCTTTTTTTGTTTTTTTTAACCCTTTGGATCTAAGCGGAAAAAAATGGTGGTGGGGAAGGGGGAGGTCACTTCTGTATTAGTCTAGGGCGGCTGGAACCCTTAATCAGGCCCTGCAAAAAATGCTGATAATCAAGGGCGCAAAGGTTCAAGTAATCTGGTGTACCCCAATAAAAACACAGCCTGCAATACTGTCTTTTCAGTAACAGTGCACTCCAATTATACCATAGCCCCAATACTATCTCCTGTAACAGTGTACCCCAATAATAACACAACCCCAATATTGTCTCCAGTAACAGTGCACCCAAATAATAACACAATCCTAATACTGTATCATGTAACAGTGTACCCCAATAACACAAACCAATACTGCCTCCTGTAACAGAGTGTAACCCAATAACAACACAAACCAATACTGCCTCCTGTAACAGTGTAACCCAATAACAACACACACCAATACTGCCTCCTGTAACAGTGTAACCCAATAACAACACAAACCAATACTGCCTCCTGTAACAGTGTAACCCAATAACAACACAAACCAATACTGTCTACTGTAACAGTGTAACCCAATAACAACACAAACCAATACTGCCTCCTGTAACAGTGTAACCCAATAACAACACAAACCAATACTGCCTCCTGTAACAGTGTAACCCAATAACAACACACACCAATACTGCCTCCTGTAACAGTGTAACCCAATAACAACACACACCAATACTGCCTCCTGTAACAGTGTAACCAAATAACAACACACACCAATACTGCCTCCTGTAACAGTGTAACCCAATAACAACACAAACCAATACTGCCTCCTGTAACAGTGTAACCCAATAACAACACACACCAATACTGCCTCCTGTAACAGTGTAACCCAATAACAACACACACCAATACTGCCTCCTGTAACAGTGTAACCAAATAACAACACACACCAATACTGCCTCCTGTAACAGTGTAACCCAATAACAACACAAACCAATACTGCCTCCTGTAACAGTGTAACCCAATAACAACACACACCAATACTGTCTACTGTAACAGTGTAACCCAATAACAACACACACCAATACTGCCTCCTGTAACAGTGTAACCCAATAACAACACAAACCAATACTGCCTCCTGTAACAGTTTAACCCAATAACAACACACACCAATACTGCCTTCTGTAACAGTGTAACCCAATAACAACACACACCAATACTGCCTCCTGTAACAGTGTAACCCAATAACGACACAAACCAATACTGCCTCCTGTAACAGTGTAACCCAATAACAACACACACCAATACTGCCTCCTGTAACAGTGTAACCCAATAACGACACACACCAATACTGCCTCCTGTAACAGTGTAACCCAATAACAACACACACCAATACTGCCTTCTGTAACAGTGTAACCCAATAACAACACAAACCAATACTGCCTCCTGTAACAGTGTAACCCAATAACAACACACACCAATACTGCCTCCTGTAACAGTGTAACCCAATAACGACACACACCAATACTGCCTCCTGTAACAGTGTAACCCAATAACAACACACACCAATACTGCCTCCTGTAACAGTGTAACCCAATAACAACACAAACCAATACTGTCTCCTGTAACAGTGTAACCCAATAACAACACACACCAATACTGCCTCCTGTAACAGTGTAACCCAATAACAACACAAACCAATACTGCCTCCTGTAACAGTGTAACCCAATAACAACACACACCAATACTGCCTTCTGTAACAGTGTAACCCAATAACAACACAAACCAATACTGCCTCCTGTAACAGTGTAACCCAATAACAACACAAACCAATACTGCCTTCTGTAACAGTGTAACCCAATAACAACACACACCAATACTGCCTCCTGTAACAGTGTAACCCAATAACAACACACACCAATACTGCCTCCTGTAACAGTGTAACCCAATAACAACACAAACCAATACTGCCTCCTGTAACAGAGTGTAACCCAATAACAACGCAAACCAATACTGCCTCCTGTAACAGTGTAACCCAATAACAACACAAACCAATACTGCCTCCTGTACCAGTGTAACCCAATAACAACACACACCAATACTGCCTTCTGTAACAGTGTAACCCAATAACAACACACAAGAATACTGCCTCCTGTAACAGTGTAACCCAATAACAACACAAACCAATACTGTTTCCTGTAACAGTTTAACCCAATAACAACACAAACCAATACTGTTTCTTGTAACAGTGTAACCCAATAACGACACACACCAATACTGCCTCCTGTAACAGTGTAACCCAATAACAACACAAACCAATACTGTTTCCTGTAACAGTGTAACCCAATAACAACACACACCAATACTGCCTCCTGTAACAGTGTAACCCAATAACAACACAAACCAATACTGTTTCCTGTAACAGTGTAACCCAATAACAACACAAACCAATACTGTCTTCTGTAACAGTGTAACCCAATAACAACACACACCAATACTGCCTCCTGTAACAGTGTAACCCAATAACAACACAAACCAATACTGTTTCCTGTAACAGTGTAACCCAATAACAACACAAACCAATACTGCCTTCTGTAAAAGTGTAACCCAATAACAACACAAACCAATACTGTCTTCGGTAACAGTGTAACCCAATAACAACACAAACCAATACTGCCTTCTGTAAAAGTGTAACCCAATAACAACACACACCAATACTGCCTCCTGTAACAGTGTAACCCAATAACAACACACACCAATACTGCCTCCTGTAACAGTGTAACCCAATAACAACACAAACCAATACTGTTTCCTGTAACAGTGTAACCCAATAACAACACAAACCAATACTGCCTCCTGTAACAGTGTAACCCAATAACAACACAAACCATTACTGCCTCCTGTAACAGTGTAATAACAACACAAACCAATACTATTTCCTGTAACAGTGTAACCCAATAACAACACAAACCAATACTGTCTTCTGTAACAGTGTAACCCAATAACAACACAAACCAATACTGTTTCCTGTAACAGAGTGTAACCCAATAACAACACAAACCAATACTGCCTTCTGTAAAAGTGTAACCCAAAACAACACACACCAATACTGCCTCCTGTAACAGTGTAACCCAATAACAACACACACCAATACTGCCTCCTGTAACAGTGTAACCCAATAACAACACAAACCAATACTGTCTACTGTAGCAGTGTAATCCAATAACAACACAAACCAATACTGCCTTCTGTAAAAGTGTAACCCAATAACAACACACACCAATACTGCCTCCTGTAACAGTGTAATCCAATAACAACACAAACCAATACTGTTTCCTGTAACAGTGTAACCCAATAACAACACAAACCAATACTGTCTTCTGTAACAGTGTAACCCAATAACAACACAAACCAATACTGCCTTCTGTAAAAGTGTAACCCAAAAACAACACACACCAATACTGCCTCCTGTTACAGTGTAACCCAATAACAACACAAACCAATACTGTTTCCTGTAACAGTGTAACCCAATAACAACACAAACCAATACTGCCTCCTGTAACAGTGTAACCCAATAACAACACAAACCAATACTGTCTACTGTAACAGTGTAACCCAATAACAACACAAACCAATACTGCCTGCTGTAAAAGTGTAACCCAATAACAACACACGCCAATACTGCCTCCTGTAACAGTGTAACCCAATAACAACACAAACCAATACTGTTTTCTGTAACAGTGTAACCCAATAACAACACAAACCAATACTGTCTTCTGTAACAGTGTAACCCAATAACAACACAAACCAATACTGCCTTCTGTAAAAGTGTAACTCAAAAACAACACACACCAATACTGCCTCCTGTAACAGTGTTACCCAATAACAACACACACCAATACTGCCTCCTGTAACAGTGTAACCCAATAACAACACAAACCAATACTGCCTTCTGTAAAAGTGTAGCCCAAAAACAGCACACACCAATACTGCCTCCTGTAACAGTGTAACCCAATAACAACACAAACCAATACTGCCTTCTGTAAAAGTGTAGCCCAAAAACAGCACACACCAATACTGCCTCCTGTAACAGTGTAACCCAATAACAACACACACCAATACTGCCTTCTGTAATAGTGTAACCCAATAACAACACAAACCAATACTGTTTCCTGTAACAGTGTAACCCAATAACAACACAAACCAATACTGCCTCCTGTAACAGTGTAACCCAATAACAACACAAACCAATACTGCCTTTTGTAAAAGTGTAACCCAAAAACAACACAAACCAATACTGTTTCCGGTAACAGTGTAACCCAATAACAACACACACCAATACTGCCTCCTGTAACAGTGTAACCCAATAACAACACAAACCAATACTGTCTTCTGTAACAGTGTAACCCAATAACAACACAAGCCAATACTGCCTCCTGTAACAGTGTAACCCAATAACAACACAAACCAATACTGTCTTCTGTAACAGTGTAACCCAATAACAACACAAGCCAATACTGCCTCCTGTAACAGTGTAACCCAATAACAACACACACCAATACTGCCTCCTGTAACAGAGTGTAACCCAATAACAACACAAACCAATACTGCCTCCTGTAACAGTGTAACCCAATAACAACACAAACCAATACTGTCTACTGTACCAGTGTAACCCAATAACAACACAAACCAATACCGTCTCCTGTAACAGTGTAACCCAATAACAACACAAACCAATACAGATGGGTCCTCCGTAACCTTGGCTGACTGAGGCGTAGTCGCGATCAGGCATACGCAGCGTACCTGGGCGCAAGGAGGCGCACAGAACATTTGGCGTTACCTTTGAGTGTAATACCTAAGATCATCCACCAGATGTCGCTTTTTAAAATCACCATTGCGCAAGCGTGTGGTCTCGATTAAAATACAATACTGAACTACAGCGTAAGAACTACTTTACTGGTGCGTCTCATTACGCTACATTATGCTACAGTATGTCATACAGTCTATAACAGTATATACAGTACAGATGCAAATAGTACAGCATATACAGATGCAAACAAACAAGTTATAGATACAGTATGGTCTATTGATGTTAGGGATATGTGAGCGTCCAAATACCGTAGTATTAAGTATAATGGGGAGAGATAAAAGCTCATCCCTAAGTTCCTGGATGCCAAATCACTGTGTGTAAAGTTTATACAGATGCAAATGAACGTCTGTATAAACTATATAACAACACAATCCAATACTGCCATCTGTAACAGTGTAACCCAATAACAACACAAAGAATAATAGCCACAATTCTATCTCCTGCAGCAATGTACTCCAATAACAACACACAGTCCCAATACTATCTTGTGTTACAGTGAACCCCAATAATTACAAACCCCAATATTGTTTCCTGTAACAGTGTAGAAAGTTTTAGCATACTGCACAGTGGTAAACATACACATCTTTGTGTATCTCAGAGTCAAACGCATATTGGATGTTTCTTTCCGTTTATGAAATGGGTGTTTCTGGGTGTCAGCTTGGCATATGCACAGAAGAGAACTTTCTTATGGGAGAGTAGTGGGTGTGTAGCCAGAATAACACCACAGTCAGAGCCTTCTGTATGCAGAGGGGAGGCCTATTCTAGTCATGTTTGTTGCACCCAGAATGTGGTAGATGTAAGCCCCAATACTAGTGATTATTATTATTATTATTATTATTATTATTATTACATTTTATTTATAAGGAGCCACATGGGTTTCGCAGTGCCGTACAAAGGACAGTACAGGCAGACAAAACATAGCATTGCAGTAAATAAAAAACAGAAATAGAGTACAGGTAACATAGAGCACCACACATTCTCAAGACATAATACAGCTAAGATGTAAGTATTGAGGGATTGATCATCATACTACTAGAGGCTGGTGGCCATAGATGGAGATGAGTCTTTACTTGCAGGGTAAAGATGGTCTTTGAGTAGGGGAGAGCTGCGAGTGAAATGTGTCGAGACGAGGGCTTAGATAACAAGAGGAAAGAGGGCCCTGCTCTGAAGAGCTAACAATCTAGTGGGGAGGGGCGACAGACAGATGACAAGAGGTGCAGGCAAGCGGGAGTTAGCCTGATGGCAGTATGCAAGCACAGCTGAGATGTTCACGGCATGAGGCAGGGGGATGGGGGCACGGCTTCAGGGCTAGGTTATGCATCGGGAGGGTATGCTTTGATGAATAGGTGGGTTTTTAGTGCCTGTTTGAAGCTTTGCAAGGTCGGGGAGAGTCTAATGGAGCGGGGGATACGTTCCACTGAAGGGGAGCAGCACGGGCATAGTCTTGAACACGAGCATGGGAAACAGTGACCAGGGCGGTGGAGAGGCGACGGTCATTGGTCGACCGTAGGGGGTGGGAGGGAGTATGAAGGGAGAGGAGGTTGGAGATGTAGGGATCAGTGGAATTTGAGATGGCCTTGTATGTGAGGGTGAGGCGTTTGAAGAGGATTCTGTAGGGGAATGGGAGCCAGTGTAGATTTTGGCGAAGGGGAGTGGCAGATGTGGTGCGGCGGGAGAGGAAGATAAGCCTAGCTGCGGAGTTCAGGACAGATTGGAGGGGAGCAAGATGGGAGCAAGCGAGGCCAGTGAGAACATTGCAGTAGTCAAGTTGTGATAACAGCTGTTACTGCCAAAAGAGGGCTGCAATGCCAACAGCACAGGAATTCGTTTTAAACACGTACAAAGGGGGTCATTCCGGGTTGATCGCACCAAGCAACTTTTTGCTGCTGGTGCGATCAACTAATCTCCGCCTATGGGGGAGTGTATTTTAGCTTAGCAGGGCTGCGATCGCTTGTGCAGCCCTGCTATGCTAAAAATGTTTCACGTTAAATAAGAGCAGCCCTGGACATACTTACCCTGTGCGACGGATCCAGCGATGATGGGGACGGCTTTGACGTCAGACATCCGCCCTCCGTTCTCCTGGACACGCCTGCGTTTTACTCACCACTCCCCGAAAATGGCCGTCAACGGACAGGTGATGCCCCGGAACACCTTCCTTCTGTCAATCTTCTTGCGTTCGCTGCTGCGACCGCTTTCTTTGTTTCCAGTGTTGTAGCTCGCCGGGCAACGGCGCGCATGCGCAGTTCCGACCTGATCGCACCACTGTGAGGAAATGCAGCGTGCGATCGGGTCGGGATGACCCGCAAAGTTGTAGATGACGCACAGCAGCACTTGGCGGGAGGAAAAGCCGCACTTTCAGATGCATACCAGGCCGCACACAGATTGATCAGTGTGTAATCTAGTAGAGTCGTTTTGTCACTTCAAGTAAATTTATTTATGCGAATACACACATACATACAGTATATAGATAGATAGATAGATAGATAGATAGATAGATAGATAGATAGATAGATAGATAGATAGATAGATAGATAGATAGATATATTCTCTCTCTCTCTGGGTAGATACACACAGACACACATCCTTGTCAAGCAGAGCCGGCCATAGGCATAGGCAAACTAGGCAATTGCCTAGGGCATTTGATATGCCTAGGGGCATCAGCAGCTTCTGCTGATTAAAATGATATGCGGCATGCCTATATTCTGTATGTAGCATTTCATATGCAGATACAGCCACAGTCTCACACAGTATATAGGCATGCTGCATATCATTTTAATCAGCAGAATCTGCTTGTGCACCCTAGCCACATAGCAATGCAAATAAGATGCATTTTCATAAAAAAAAGTGCCCGACATTAGCATTGAGGCAAGATTTATGAGGACACATCTGTATCCAAGCAGAGGCAGAGGTCACAGTGTTAGTGGCAGTGTGAGTGCGGTGTGCATGTGAGTGGGTTGGTTGTGCAGTAGTGTTCAGAATATGTGTAAGGAGCATTATGTGTGTCATGTAAAAATGCATTAATAATGTGCAACATATGTGTAAAGGGGCACTATGTGTGTCATTATGTGTATAAGGGCATTAATAATGTGCGGCATATGTGTAACAGGGTACTACTGTATGTGTGTCATTATGTGTATAGGGGCACTAATAATGTGCAGCAAATGTGTAGGGGCACTATTTGTGTCATTATGTGTAAGGGACATTATGTGTAAAAGGGCATTAATAAAGGTTGTCATAATGTGTAAGGTGCATTATGTTTATAAGGACATTAATAATGTGTCTCATATGTGTAAGGGGCATTACTATGTGGTATTATGTGTATAAAGGCATTACTAATGTGTGGCATTATGTGTATAAGGTGCTCTACTATGTGGCGTTGCGTATAGAAAGGGCACTACTGTGTCATCTAATGTGAATAAAGAGCACTAGGGTGTGGTGTAATGTGAATAACGAGCAATTCAGTGTGATGTAATGTGAATAAGGGGCTCTACTGTGAGGAGTAACGTTTATAAGGTAAAGTGATACTACTGTGGGATGTAATATGAATTATGGACACTATCGCATGATCAAATGTTAATAAAGTTGCAATACTGTGTGGCGTAATTGGAATTGGGGTGACTATTGTGTGGTCATGCCTCTTGCCAGCAAAAACACACCCCTTTTTGGGCTGTGCACCAATTGTGCAAGCTGATCCTATTTAAAATATAGGGGGTACAAACACCAAAATAAGGACTGTTATGGGTGAGGGAAAGAGGTGCAAGGTCAGAGGCGGAACCAGCGGTGGTGCTAGGGGGCTCCAGCTAAAATCTTGCCTAGGGCATCATATTGTTTAGGGCCAGCTCTGGTGTCAAGGGACGCCTGCTTGAAACGTGCTGGATACAACAGTGGCGGATTTAGCGGGGGGCGATTAGGGCGAACGCCCCCCCCTACACATACCGGCACCGGGATGGAGGCCGAGTCCCGCCGCGGTGTTGGGAACGGGGTGGAGAGCGGGGCAGCGCGGCGGGGGAAGGGGAGAGAGAGAGCGTCCTGACGCGCGTACAGGGAGGAGGGGGCGTGGTCAGAACAGAGGCCGGCGGGGACAGGCTACAGTGATTGTGTACACTGCTGCCTCTGCCGTCCGTTCTCAACGGACGGCAGAGGCAGCAGTGTACACAATCACTGTAGCCTGTCCCCGCCGGCCTCTGTTCTGACCACCCCCCCTCCTCCCTGTACGCGCATCAGGACGCTCTCTCTCTCCCCTTCTCCCGCCGCGCTGCACCGCTCTCCACCCCGTTCCCAACACCATGGCGGGACCCGGCCTCCATCCCGACTCCTCATGCTGCTGCGGAGTCGGACTCCAAAATACGAGTAGGTGTCAATGTATGCCATGACTCCACCCCTCCAAGCTAAAGTGTGTGTGTGTGTGTGTGTGTGTGTGTGTGTGTGTGTGTGTGTGTGTGTGTGTGCCATATCTTCTACCCCCCCTTCTCCTCCTAGCTAAAGTGTGTGTGCCATGTCTCCCCTCCTAACTAAAGCGTCTGTGTTCCATGTCTCCCCCCTCCCCTCCTAGCTAAAGTGTCTGTGTGCCATTTCTCCCCCCTCTTCTCCTAACTAAAGTGTATGATATGTCCCCCCTCCTAGCTAAAGTGTGTGTGTGCCACGTCTCCCCCCTGTGCTTTTTTCCTCGTTGCCCCAGTGTAAGTTAATAAGGGGGTAGGATTCCCCTTGCCCCCAGTGCCTGCATTATTTTGGCTCATTCAGTGTACTGTAATGTGAATTTCGGCTCATTCAGTGTGCTATAATGTGAATTTCGGCTCATTCAGTGTGCTATAATGTGAATTTCGGCTCATTCAGTGTGCTACAATGTGAATTTCAGCTCATTCTGCGTGCTATAATGTGAATTTCAGCTCATTCTGCGTGCTATAATGTGAATTTCAGCTCATTCAGTGTGCTATAATGTGAATTTCGGCTCATTCGGTGTGCTATAATGTGAATTTCGGCTCATTCAGTGTGCTATAATGTGAATTTCGGCTCATACAGTGTGCTATAATGTGAATTTCGGCTCATTCAGTGTGCTATAATGTAAATTTCAGCTCATTCTGCGTGCTATAATGTGAATTTCAGCTCATTCTGCGTGCTATAATGTGAATTTCAGCTCATTCAGTGTGCTATAATGTGAATTTCGTCTCATTCGGTGTGCTATAATGTGAATTTCGGCTCATTCAGTGTGCTATAATGTGATTTCGGCTCATACAGTGTGCTACAATGTGAATTTCGGCTCATTCAGTGTGCTACAAGGTGAATTTCGGCTCATTCGGTGTGCTATAATGTGAATTTCGGCTCATTCAGTGTGCTACAATGTGAATTTCGGCTCATTCTGCGTGCTATAATGTGAATTTCGGCTCATTCAGTGTGCTATAATGTGAATTTCGGATCATTCAGTGTGCTATAATGTGAATTTCGGCTCATTCTGTGTGCTATAGAAACATAGAATTTGCCCCATCTAGTCTAACCCCTTTTTTTTTACATTATTTTTATCTCTAACCTTATTTGATCCTTATTTTTTTGTAAGGAGATCCTTATATCTATCCCATGCATGTTTAAATTGCCCTACTGTCTTAGCCTCTACCACCCCTGATGGAAGGAATGGCGATTCGCCAGTCTGTATCACCAGTGCGCAGGGTTCTCTCCACTAACTGGCAACATTTTATTAGTAATGGCAACAATAGGAAATTTTAGAAGCGAACGGGAAGGGCATTACTAAGTGGGAGGGGCTATGATTAGGGGGAGGAGTCATCATTCTTAAACCGCCCCCCCCCTAAAAGTTAAGTCTAGATCCGCCACTGGGATACAATAAATATACACTGAATAGCAACGACTGGATGCTGTCTCAACTCTTATATCTATATATAATATATATATATATATATATATATATATATATATATATTAGTGATGAGCCGGTTCGGTTCCTCGGGATCCGAACCCCCCCCGTACTTCACCCATTTTACACGGTTCCGAGGCAGCCTCGGATGTTCCCGCTTTGCTCGGTTCACCCGAGCGCGCCCGAACGTCATCATCCCGCTGTCGAATTCTTGCGAGATTCATATTCTATATAAGGAGCCGCACGTCGCCGCCATTTTCACTCGTGCTTTGGAGATGATAGCGAGAGGACGTGGAAATATCTGTGCTCAGAGTGCTTGCAAATATCTGTGCTCAGTGTGCTGAAAATATCTACGTTCTCTGCCTGAAAAACGCTCCATATCTGTGCTGCATTGTAGTATATAGTATAGGAGGACAGTGCAGAATTTTGCTGTGACCACCAGCATATATATAGCAGTACGGTACAGTAGTCCACTGCTCTACCTCTGTGTCGTCAAGTATATTATGCATCCATACCTGTGCTGCATTTTAGTTGTGCGCAGTATATAGTAGGAGGGGACAGTGCAGAATGTTGCTGTGACCACCAGTATATATATAGCAGTACGGTACAGTAGTCCACTGCTCTACCTCTGTGTCGTCAAGTATACTATGCATCCATACCTGTGCTGCATTTTAGTTGTGTGCAGTATATAGTAGGAGGGGACAGTGCAGAATGTTGCTGTGACCACCAGTATATATATAGCAGTACGGTACAGTAATCCATTGCTCTACCTCTGTGTCGTCAAGTATACCACAAAAGTTCAGTAAAATTACCCAAAAATCAAAATTAAAATCGTCTGATGAGAAGCGTAAACTTGCCAATATGCCATTTACGACACGGAGTGGCAAGGAACGGCTGAGGCCCTGGCCTATGTTCATGGCTAGTGGTTCAGATTCACATGAGGATGGAAGCACTCATCCTCTCGCTAGAAAACTGCAGTGCCACTCCTAGATGGGCCAGGTGTTTGTGTCGGCCACTTGGGTCGCTTAGCTTAGTCACACAGCTACCTCATTGCACCTCTTTTTCTCTTTGCATCATGTGCTGTTTGGGGACTATTTTTTAAATCGGCCATCCTGTCTGACACTGCAGTGCCACTCCTAGATGGGCCAGGTGTTTGTGTCGGCCACTTGGGTTGCTTAGCTTAGCCATCCAGCGACCTCGGTGCAAATTTTAGGACTAAAAATAATATTGTGAGGTGTGAGGTGTTCAGAATAGACTGGAAATGAGTGGAAATTATGGTTATTGAGGTTAATAATACTATGGGATCAAAATGACCCCCAAATTCTATGATTTAAGCTGTTTTTGAGGTTTTTTTTTAGAAAAACACCAGAATCCAAAACACGCCCGAATCCGACAAAAAATTTTCAGGGAGGTTTTGCCAAAACGCGTCCGACTCCAAAACACGGCCGTGGAACCGAATCCAAAACCAAAACACAAAACCCGAAAAATTTCCGGTGCACATCACTAAATTATATATATATATATAATATATATATTTATATATATATATATATATATAATATATATATTTATAATATATATATAATATATATGTGTGTGTGTGTGTGTGTGTGTGTGTGTATCTAATATCTCTCTCTCTCTCTCTATACATATAAATAATATATACATTTACATATAATATATATTATACACACACACACACACACACACACACACACACACACACACACACACACACACACACACAGTGTGTGTGTGTGTGTGTGTGTGTGTATATATATTTATATATATATATCTATCTATCTCTTAGACAGATCGATAGATATAATCAGTGCACACAGTATACATGTAAACTCAATCCCTTTCTATCCCTGTGTGTATTTAGTACATGATGCCTACAGATACATCTGCCGCCTGGCAGAGGGAGGGCAGCACGTCCACGCCCACCAGTCTCCAATTACAATTGGATAAACCATACAAATGGGCGGAGCTTATTGAAAATCCTTCACCACCCCCCTCCGATCGCGATTGGCTAGGCGCGGGTACGCGCAGTCCTGAGTACGTGTGCGCGCCGCTTGTTAGAAGAGGAGCTGTTCTCAGCAGCAGGTGCTGAGTAGAGAGAGAAAGAGGGAGGGTGGGGGAACCGAGGAGAAGGGAGGGAGAAGAGGGAGGGAGAGAGAGAGAGAAAAGACAGAGACAGGAGAAAGAGGGGGAAAAAAGAGAGAGAGAGAGCGAGGCAGAGGGGAAGCAGCCTGCATTTACCTAAAAGAGAGAAGCCCTGGTACCCACCCTGCAAGACTGGTCCTCAGCAGCAGGTAAGTCCAGCCATGCTATTGCACTCTGCTCTTCTGTTTGCTGCCAGGGCACGTACATGATACATGTATGAGATATTTGGGGGGGCTTTGTTGCTGCAGCATCAGGTTGTGATGGGGTCTTGCTCAGGTGTTTGGGCATGCCCCCCCACCCACCCAGTGCTTGCACCCCTATATTGCACAGCACATGCTTGTATTGCAGCTGCTATCCTCACATCAGATAATGGCAGCACCAGTGCCTTCCAATTAGACTGACATTTCTCCTGCAAGCCCTTCCTTTCCCATTGCATGGAGAGATGATGAGAATGTGATTTGGTCATCATGGATCACCGTGTTGATTCTAGCAGTAGATCTCATCCGCTGTGTGGCTTTCTCTTGTGTCTGAGGATCCAATGCTTTCATCTACTCAGAGATGTGATTTGGAGGAGAGACAGATGGTGAGCGCAGGATCTGCCTAGGAACATGAATCTAGGAATGAAAAATGCCCCAGAGGCCGGGAACATTCATTGTGTTAGAAATGTATCAAAGTGTTATCTTCTTCCCTTATCCATCTCTACTTTTATAGAAGCTTGTGCGTTCTACGGAAATATGCAAATAAATCCACCACCTGTACAAGAGATAGCAATCTGGGATTAATGGACCCAAACGCCTGGACTCTTGTTTAAACTACATTTTATAACTGGGGTCACATTTTGTTTTCATTGTGATCAGACGAGCGTTGTTGTGCAATAGATCCCATCCGCCAAATCAATCATTCTTATTTTACTCATCCCATCTACTTGTTTTTTGAGACTTAAAAATGGTTTGTTTTGTACTTGTCTATGTAGACCCACATGCAATTCTGATGTTTTTCTGATACGGTCTATATTTCTATATTTCTTTGTTTTGTCTTCTTGAATCTTTTTCTGGTAAAGTGAATGTACGTTTTATTTTGATCTCCCTAAATCTGGGATATCTAGGGTCAGTCTTGTATGCTTTCGGTCCTCCAATATAAAGCATGGGAGTGGTTATGTTATAGCACAGTTTATAAAGCTTGGGTTTTTTTGTTTTATAATGCTTGAGGTCTGATACACTTGGCTGATGATATGTTGCAATGTATATTTCCCATATTTACATGCATACACCGGTTTACCTCCAGAAGGGGTCAGAGCAGGCCTTTGAAATAGTGTATGGGTTAAAGATAACGTAGCAAGACGGCATAATGTAAAAAAAAAAACTAAAAAAACCCAAAACTTTATAGCTCACAGGATTGAGGCGTCATATAAGACGCCTGAAGTTCAGTGAAAGAATAATTCTACGGGAAGAACAGGTGGGTGATAGAGCACAGTCAGAGGAAGAGACTCTCACGCTAAAGATTTTAGTTGTCTGTTTTGGGAACAATTCCCAGGATAATTATGTAAGGTGCTGAAGAACATTTCATTGTCCTATTAGCAATGACAGATTGTGTCAACTTTGATTTGATTTTTAAAAAGACGAGGTTATAAACTCCAAAGCGTCTTTCGGATCTGAGCTGTAACTTCAGGCAGGGAAAGTGGAACGTTTACTAAGCAACATTTTTTCGTGCTGTCAGATTTCCATTTAGCGGAAAACCACATTTTTTTAGTTGCTGCGTAACATTTTTGTGTAGATTTTTATAGAACTGTCCAGAACTTTTCTTCGTGTGTGTGGATGTTGTTTGGTGAGAGTTGACGAGAGGCACCTGTGGCATTGGTGGCACACAACTTATATGACTTTTTCCCTTTCCAAGTGTGCAGTGTATATTGAAGAAGGCAGCGTTCAGCTGAAGCCAAAAAGATCATTTATTTTCCCTGTTGGTGGGTGGCACAAGTTGGTGTTCTGCAGAGATGTGTATATCTCTGTATGGTCCTGATATGGAATCAAATGTTTCTACTGTGTGCTATTGGATGTTATCCTGTCACATCGCCTGTCAGCTAAATGAGAGGCGGTTGGCTTCACATGGCAGCTTACATGGCAGCTTCTACTGAGGGTTGACACAAAAAATTTTTGTTCAAGTCCATGCGAAAAGGCATCGCTTTAATACAGTGATTTTAAATGTTTTTAACTCACGACACACTGAACAAGATGCTAAAATTGCCAAGGCACACCATCAGTTTTTTTTCCTCTAAGGAGAGGTTTTGGGGGTCATTCCGAGTTGATCGCTCGCTAGCAGTTTGTAGCAGCCGTGCAAACGCATAGTCGCCGCCCACGGGGGAGTGTATTTTCGCTTTGCAGGAGTGCGAACGCCTGTGCAGCAGAGCGCCTGCAAACACATTTTGTGCAAAACAAGACCAGCCCTGTAGTTACTTATCCTGTGCGATGATTGCTGCGACGAGTGACACGGTAATGATGTCAGGTACCCACCCAGCAAACGCCCTGCCACACCTGCGTTTTTCCAAACACTCCCAGAAAACGGTCAGTTGACACCCAGAAACGACCACTTCCTGTCAATCTCCTTGCGATCGGCTGTGCGATTGGAATCGTCGCTAGAACCAGTGCAAAACCACGAAGGGCTTCGTACCCGTACGATGCGCGTACACATTGCGGTGCATGCGCAGATTAGCCATTTTTTCACTGATCGCTACACAGCGAACAACGGCAGCTAGCCATCAACTCGGAATGACCCCCTTTATCATAAAAAAATTAGTATTGCGATTGTGTATGTTGATTCTGTTATATTTAAAAACAGTATGGATCTTTGTATGTTGATATTTGGTATTAGTTTGCTCATTGAAAAGAGATATCATTGAAAATGTCACACAAAAAAAACTATGAGTAGGAATAAAATGTCTTTACAGACATTAATAATTCAGTGTGAAACCTGGGCTTGGTGATGATGTCTCATTGTCGTCAGATGCGAGGCCGGATGGTTGAAAAGATTACCCTCCAATGTTTGAAGCCGGCATTCTCTTACAGCTGCTAATATTTAGTGAAAGACACTGAGGAGAGCTCAAGATCCGGAGCCACACCCCCTTCCTGTATCCAGACTCTGCCCCACTCCCCCTTCCCGAACCCAGACCATCCCTCCCCAACTCTACCGCCGGCAGAATCCAAGCCTTGGTCCAGCAAGAGCTTACAGGCCCAGATCTATCAATCCTAGTGATAAATTGTACGATGATAAAGTACTAACCAATCAGCTTATGACTGTCATTTTTCAAGCAGCCTGTAACATGGCAGTTAGGAGCTGATTGGTTGGTAATTTAATATCGTGCTATTTATCACTCTCCAAGGCTTGATAAATCTGGGCACTTGATTGCATATCCGTGGCGCTGAAGCGGGAAGTAAAAGCCCAGCCCCCTTGTCTCTCTGCAGAGTACAGGAGGTGGGCTTGGCAAAAACTCCAGTGTCTGCTCCGCGGACCCGGCTACAGTGCGGCACACTTGTGCACTGCTCGCGACACATTGGGGCAGATGTATTAAGCCTGGAGAAGGCATAAAGAAGTGATAAAGCGGTGATAAGCGCAAGGTGATAATACACCAGCCAATCAGCTCGTAACTGTCAATTTACATATTGGAGCTGATCACCTTGCACTTATCACAATCTGAGTGCTTTTTTTTTTTTTTTTATAAAAGGTTTGGAATTAAAATATTGTATAACATATACTACTGATACTAACCCTTCAGACTTTGCTAACGAGTCCAAAACCTACGGTTACATAGTTAGTACGGTTGAAAAAAAAGACTGGGTACGTCCATTAGCATATCTAGGTCTCCGGGCACCCCTGTCAAAGACTTGATCAGCTGCGATATGGTGACACACGTACTGCACTTCTGGACCAAAACATCAGGGAGGCTCTGTAAGAAACCTAGGGCCAGGAATGTGTATCAAAATTCAAGGCTAGGGTAATTTACGGAGACCAGGGCCATCTTAACATATGGGCACACTGGGCATCTGCCCAGGCCCCCACAGTTCTAGGATCCTTTTAAGCAGGGGCTGGTGCCCCCGGAGATTCTTGGGAGCAGGCAGGGAATGCTGGCCAGCCAAGCTGATTGGGAATTACACACAATCAGGGCAGCAGAACAGCAAGCCAGCATTCTCTTCCTGCCTACCAGCCTGCAGGCAAACAATGATGGATGTCATGCTCATTGGTGGATGGCTGAAGCTATCCAGCAATCAGAAGACAGCATTCAATATCTGCCTCCCAGCCGGCAGCCAGACAGTGAATGGCTCTCATCGTGCTGATTGGTGGATGGCTGAAGCTATCAAGCAATCAGATGTCAGCATTCTCTACCTGCCTCCCAGCCTGTAGCCAGACAGTGAATGGTTGTCAGCATACTGATAGGTGGATGGCTGGAACTATTCACCAATCAGAGTTAATTTATTCCTCTGAATGGGTGGGTAGAGGCCCCGGTGCATTGCTTTGACCAGGGCCTACAATGCTGTTAAGACGGCCCTGGAGGATACCTTTCCCTGGCGTTTCGTGGTTGCGGCACCTCGGATGGCTGAGCCCACCTCTCAACTAATGCTCCTGGTGAGGGCTGTCCTGGCCAACTGGTAGTTCCAGCCCTGGGAATATCATGTTCCAACTTCCATCTTATTATAAATTCTAATTTTGATGCTTTAGTGCAGGCATGTCCAAACTGCGGCCCTCCAGCTGTTGATAAACTACACATCCCAGCATGCCCTGACACAGCTTTAGCATTCTCTGACAGCAAAACTGTGTCAGGGCATGCTGGGATATGTAGTTTCACAACAGCTGGAGGGCCGCAGTTTGGACATGCCTGCTTTAGTGAAAGGCAAAATGAATTGCCAAATACAACAGTTTCCAGTGAGCTTCACAATGGAACACATGTCCTTACTGACCCCATAAGGCTTTTGTAGCAAGTTACTATACCCTGTTAATAAATCCTAGAAGCTCAAAGTCATAGGAATTATATACACCTTACTTTCAGGGCCATTACCAAAAAACATTAAAGAAAAGACTAAATAGCATCTGGCTCAATACTGATACCAGAGGCATTGTAAGACTATACATAGTAACATAGTAACATAGTATCTAAGGTTGAAAAAAAGACAATTGTCCATCGAGTTCAACCTATTTGTGGTCTCCTATGCATGATTATTTTGTATATAATTTTGACTGATGTTGATGACTGCCGTTACGTTTTACCCCTCTTTTTTATAATAACCATAGTGCGTGACTATGTCCCTTAACCCTGGATATCCTTATCCATTAGGAATTTATCTAACCCATTCTTAAAGGTGTTGACTGAGTCGGCCATTACAATTCCCTCTGGCAGGGAATTCCAAACACGTATTGTCCTTACCGTAAAAAAGCCTTTACGCTGTATAGTGGGCCTCTGGGCAAGATTCGAGCTGGCTCGCTGCCCGAATGCATATCCCAACAGTTTTGATTGAAGGATCTAAACAGAGGATGAGAGTGCGCATGGCATATGATATATGGGGTATAACTGCTTCACATTATTGTTGCGTAACGTCCCAAGGAGCATCCAGAGTGATTTGGAAGTGCTGGGCTATCCCCAGCCTCTGTCACCACCATCAAACCACGCACACTCAGGTATTGAGGAACCATCATATAGTTGGACATATCTCCCCAACTATTCCCAAATCAGGACAAAAGTGCATTTACGTAGGAGAACCATATTAATTGTGGTGAAACAGTGCTGATTTGAGGGACATTTAGTACATTTTGAGGCTGCTGCTCTCTCCTATCCGTTTTTTGCTACTTTGACAACCTGCTGCTATCTTAGGCTGGGTACACACTACACGCAGGGCAGTAGACATCTAGCCCAGGCTCCGGCAATGCTAGGGGTGTGGCTTAATCACAGAGGTGTGACCACTGGCGTTTCTATAATGGGTGCAGTGTGTACGGTGCACACGGGCCCCTGAGTCCAGAGGGGGGCCCCCACCGCACACACTGCACCCATTTTTAAAATACTCACCCCTCCGAAGTCCAGCGCCGGCATCCGCAGCGCTGTTAGAACACAGTGAAAATGTCCCAGCGGAGCGCTGTAGAGTCTGAGCACTAGAGGGCGCAGATCCACTGGGCCATTTTCCCGGAGTTCTGCGCATGCGCAGTAGAGAAATCTCAGGGAAAATGTCCGCCGCGCCATTTTCCTGGAGATCTGCGCCCTCTAGTGCTCAGACTCTACAGCGCTCCGGGCAGAGAGGAGGGGGCCAGAACGGAGGAGGCTGAACACAGGCCTCCTCCTCTCTTAAAGCGCCCCTGGGTGTGACCACGCCCCTTTGAAAAAAATAAGCTTGCAAACTACCTTTAATGCACCATGAAGCAGCACCATGCACTCCAGGGTCAGATCCCGGTGAAGGGGGGGGGGGGGGGGGGGGGGGGTTGGGCGTTGTGGCCCGATCAATGCTATCATTCCCCCTATCTGCAGGTAGAGGAGACTACTGATAATGGTTGCAGTCTCCCTAGACCCACCGCAGCGTAGCACACAGCAGGGTTGGGGAGAGGCTTCTCCCGGCCATTAAGTAAGTAGAATGGGGGGGGCAGCATGGGCCACTCGATGGTGCGATCATTATGCCGATATATCACACCTACTGTACACTATGCATGATATCACACTGCATTATATATTGCACGCTGGTGCAATATAACGGGGCACCCTGCATTTGCCTGCATGATGTCGTCTGCCGTGTCGGCCCATCTGAAATGCAGTACATCAGGTGGGACAGCTCTGCTGATGCCGGTTGGAGCGCGCAATTGTGGGTATATACAATGTGATGTGGCTGACATCAGAGCGCTATATTGGCCAATATGCTGTGTAGTGTGCACCCAACCTTACTGTCTCTTGCTGCTTGGCCAAATCCTGGAAAGTTGGGAACCTGTTTATAAAAGGGTTAAGTATTATTCACCTCATGGAAAGCTGAGTAATAAGCCCTTCTCCATCTCAGCAGTTAAACAACACTACCTCCATTCAGTAACTAGCCTCAATCCCACCAACTAGTCCAGCCATTATATCATTAGCTCCCACATGCATTTCATAGAACCCATGTTGCAGTGTGTGGTTCATAGGGTCGACCAAACTTAGGTCAACAGTGTCTAGGTCAACCACCATTGGTCGACAGTAACTAAGTCGACACCAAAATAGGTCGACACAAGCATTATGTCGACATCAGCAAGGTCGGTATGACAAAAGGTCAACATGAGGTTTTTAAAAAAATGTAGTGTCATTTTCTTCATAGAGTGACCGGGAACCCCAGTTAGTGCACCGCGTCCCCTTGCATGGCTCGCAGGCTGTGCTCGGCACAGGTTACCGTTCCAATTCGTAGTCCACGTGGATCATAAAGTGTGAAAAAGTTAAAAAAATGAAAAAAATTGTGAAAAACTCATGTCAACCTTTTGTCATGTTGACCTAGAACATATCGACCTAGTGACCATGGCAACCTAGAAACCCTGTCAACCTAATGCATGTCGACCAATAGTGGTCGACCTAGTGACTGTCGACCTAAGTGTGGTCGACCTAGAGACCAGATACCATCATTATTCACCCTTTATAACAGGGTAATTTAATAGCCCTCTTTAATCCCAAATAACATTTAATAGAGTCCCCCCATTAAACTAACAGTTTACCAGCTGCTGCATTAAATATATGGCCCCATATTACACCTTCCAACCAGATTTAACATTAATCAGTAGCATCTACATATAATAATTAGGCTTCTCTACTCTACCTGCAGCCAGCTCCCCACATTAAATTACTTGCATTCATATTTGATAAATAAACCTATGCCACCCCAACTAGCCCGACATTAAATTAAATTAAAAACAACCTATTTCCTACCAACATACAGGGCCGGTTCTAGCCCTTGTGGCGCCTCGGGTGAAAATAGGGGCGTGGCTTCATAAAGGGGCGTGTTCAGTTATGCCCCCTGTAGAGTTGTGCCCCCAGTGGTATTGCCCCCAGTACAGTTGTGCCCCATTTGTGCCCCCAGTGGTATTGCCCCCAGTACAGTTGTGCCCCGTTTGTGCCCCCAGTGGTATTGCTCCGAGTACAGTTGTGTCCCCGTTTGTGCCTCGTAGTTGCGCCGCTTACAATACATTTTTTTTAAATTAATACTCGCCATCCCCGCTCCTGATTCCTGACCGCTACTGCCCGCTGCCCTCTGTCTCCGGCCGCCGGCGCCGCTCCTCTGATCTATGGGAGAGACGTCATGACATCTCTCCCATAGCACAGCATAGACACTAGAGGTCAATCATGACCCCTAGTGTCTATATGTCGTTCCACAATGCCGTGCGGTGCGCGATTACATCATCGCGCACAGCACAGCAGTGACAGCCAGCACCGTGGGGCACCACCAGTAGCGGATCTTGCCATGGCGGCGGCGCCCTCCAGATGGCGGCGGCGCCCTCCGGAAGGCGGCGCCCCGGGCAAAAATCCCGTGTGTTCGTAGCAAGATCTGCTACTGCCAACATACCCTGACATTAAATTAATAGTATTCACATGAACTAAATATAACCTTCCATACAGCTATAACATTAAATAAATAACACAACTACTCCCCAAACTCAGCCCCACATTCAAATATAGCACATACATCGCACTAACACGATAAAGCTTAAAACGTTCTTATTTAAAATAAAATAAAGTTATATGTTTTTGTACGCAATGGCCAGTCCTTCGTGGAATTATTTTCTACAACAAACTTCCCTCAAAAACCCTTTAGAATAATATACCCACTGCGGCAATCAGGCTCGCAGATATATAATTTACTGCTTTTCATTTTGTTCCCTTTCTAAAATTCGGTCCCACATGTAATTTTCTTCAAGCTTGTGGCACTGAACCTATTATAAGTGTGGTGGATTCATATAGAAAATCATCAATTACTGCACTGATTCATGTTTGTAAGTAAAGCTAAAAATGCAAGTTACTGGGCACAAGCAGGTTACACTGCAGGTGGGGCAGATGTGCAGGAAGATTTAGATTTGGGTGGGGTGAGTTCAAACAAGTCTAAATTGCAGTGTAAAAATAAAGCTGTTGAACATTTCTGGGCTACATGCAAAAGCATCCAGTATTTACCCTGCACAGAAACATCTAATTGTATTTGCTCCCCTTGCATGGCAACATGGTTTGTTACAGACACAACATTTTATACAGGTTCTGTGGCTGGCTGACTACAAGCCTGCATTTCACCTGGTTTTAAGCAGCTACAGAACCTGCGTAATTCATGAGTGTCCCAGGCTAAAGGGATAATATGGTCAGCCTACTTTAATTACAGACATGAATCAGACCCCTATTGTTACAGCATGTGTGACTGTCTGCCATGCATTCCACTCTCCTGCACTTTTTGCTGAGTGGTCTTCAGGTTGCCGAATGTCGGGATCCCGGCGCACAGTATACCGGCACCGGAATCCCGACACCCGGTATACCAACAGATATTCTCCCTCGTGGGGGTCCACGACCCCCCTGGAGGGAGAATAAATAGCATGGCGTGCGTAGCGCGACAACGTGCCCGCAGCGTGGCAAGCACAGCGAGCCCGCAAGGTGCTCATTTGCGCTCGCCACGCTGTCGGTATGCCGGCGGTCGGGCTCCCGGCGCCGGTATACTGGTCGCCGGGAGCCCAGCCACCGGCATACCATACTACACTCCTTTTTGCTCCTTTACACACACAAGTGGAAAAAAACCCATTCAGATCGCCTTTACTTTTTGTCTTTAATTAATTTTTATAATCATTGTACGATATTAAGTTTTATTTTAGTTGCTGTTTGTTTCATTTTAATAAACAAACAAACATTTTTGGATTAGTTGGTTTATATATATATATATATATATATGTATGTATTAATGCTACTTTGCTTCTACTGTATTTTTCAGAAAAAAAATTCAGTCCCTTCTAGTTCTACCACCTATTCCCCCACCCCAACACCCCCAAAACGTTCTTATTTCACTGCATGGGTAATCTTTTATTCCGGCTCTTAATGGAATTTGCAGACCGTGACGTCAGCCAGAATTGCCTGTAAGATGAGGTTTTTATTAGAGATCCGTTGGAGATAAGAAAGAGGTACGTAGAGAGAGAGAGAGAGAGAGAGAAAGAAGCTGTTCAGGTATTTAGTGACATACCACTAAATCACAAAGGTAGCCATTCCCGAAATAACGTCATTTTATAGGACATGTAGGACACACAGATTTAAGGAAATAAAATTCTGTCCGTCAGATGTAAAAAGAGACAGATTGAAAAAAAAAAACAGATTCTTCTAAAAAAAAGTCTGACAAATCTAAATATACTGCACACAGGACACAAAGTATTAATGGAAGCCAAGCTTTCAGCTTGTGACATGTACTGTACCCTTAGTAGCTGTCATGGATATCACCTGTCAGAAAGGGCAAAGCATCAGGATCAGCTGACTAGGAACTGATGACATCATTGAAACACATGACTAATATTCGTGTAACACTTTGTTAGGCTGTGTTCTCAGGAATATCAGGACAGTAGGCCTAAAACATGGGGGCCTCTGCAGTGTGACATTAGTCAGCCCTATGCATACAATACATTTGAATATTTTGATGAGAAAGAGAACGTGTCTAATGGTGTCGTTACAAAAACAGACACTGTTGAAAGGCGTTAATAAAGGCCAACGTTTTATAAAGTTACATTTTTCAGATTAGGGATTAATAATTCTTCATCTGATGCTACATTTGACTGAATTTGGGGCCTGATTCGGACCTGATTGCTGCTGTGCGTTTTCACTGGCCATGCATATGCACCGCAATGCGTACGCGCGTCGTACAACAACAAAGGGCAACGCCGGTCAGCGACTGGATGGTGTGAAAAATCTGATCGCACGGTCGTTCGCAAGGTGATTGACAGGTGGAGGCCATCTGTGGGTGGTAAATGACCATTTATTGGGAGTGTCCGGAAAAACGCAGGCGTGCCCAAGCGTTTTCAGGGAGGGCGTGTGACGTCAGCTCCGGTCCCGATCAGCCTGTTCTCATCGCACTGTAGGAGTAAGTCCTGGGCTGCGCACACACTGCACACAGTGGATTTTTGAAGCTCGGCGAACACATAGGATCGCACACTTGCATATCGAATTTACACTCCCCCTGGTGGCGGCGACTATCTGAATGCAGGACAGCAAAGTTAGCAGCCCAGCGATCAGGTGTGAATCACCCGCTTTGTCACCTGTGTTCGATGTGTACAAGTGCAAACCTTTTTGCCATCCCTGGGGGTAAGTTTACTAAAGGTTCTAAAAATGAAAAGTGGTGGGGTTGCATAGCAACCAATCAGATCCTATCTATTATTTCTGTATTGCATCCTACAAAATGATAGGCAGATTCTGATTGGTTGCTATGGCCAATATCACCACTTTTCATTTTTATAAACTCTAGTAAATGTACTCCCTAGTTCTCCAGGTTGTGACACACAAATGGATTTTCTGTGAGGCAAGAGTTGATCATCCTAGTTGACTGCTAAGGCCCTGTCATCCTTCCACCTGCGCTAATAATCCCATTTGCACACATTCCATCAGTCCCAAATGAGAAGGGCCAGTCTTGATTTCAGTAACCTGTCCCTCTGTGCTGGCAATTAGGACTTTTGTGCAGCTCCCAAAACAGTTTAACGTTGTTTCCCACTAATGGGTACCAGACGTAATTGTGAGTTAACGGCTTTGGAAAGGTGTTTTTTGGGGATGGTGCACACCCCATCCTGAAGTGGTTCTGTCCCTGTGTAGTTTGACCATTTTGACATCTCCAAAAGTTGAATGTTATTCACTTGTATGAATCTGTAGGTACTGGATGGTGTTTTTCATTTGAGACCAACTAAAAAAAAATATTCTGATTTATTCTCTGCAATCATAATTGGAGATCCGGTTCCACAGTGACATTAAAATGATGACAGCAATGACTGGGTTAAAAACAAATCTGTTTTCCAGGCAGACGCTTATCCAGACAATGAGGAATGTGGGAATTGTCAGCATCCCATCCTTTATCAAAATATACAAGAGGAGCTGTTAATATGACCTTAATTTAACAGGGGTCTATCTATCTTCTGCCAGCACGGTGATTAACTGAAATTAATTTTTTTTTATCTGTGACATATTTGCATTTTAGTTCCTATTCTGCAGAATCAAATGATATTTACTGTGAACCTGAGTTACTAAGATGCTATTAATATCACCAATCTCTAAAGATATGTTGTCGAAATCTTATTTTGCTGCCTTCTTACATTCAGTATGCCTATCACTTGCGATGTACAGTATTGAATTGAAACACTCATAGTTGACTTTCCAGAATAACAGGAATATATATCTATATTTATTATTATTATTATTATTACTACCAGTTATTTATATAGCGCACACATATTCCGCAGCGCTTTACAGAGAATTGGCCATTCACATCAGTCCCTGCCCCAGTGGAGCTTACAATCTATATTCCCTACCACATGTACACGCACACACATTCAAGGTTGGGTTAATTTTGCTGGGAGCCAATTAACCTACCAGTATATATTTGGATTGTGGGAGGAAACCGGAGTACCCAGAGGAAACCTACGCAAGTACGGGGAGAATATACAAACTCCACACAGTTAGGGGCATGGTGGGAATCGAACCCATGACCTCAGTGCTGTGAGGCAGTAATGCTAACCCTTACACCATCCGTATCTATACCCCATCTTGTAACATCTCCTTCACCAAAGTATAACTGTACCTGTATTTAATTTGCTTATTCTTAATAATAGAGTTTCATTTTTACGGTTTGTTTCTATAATTATGTGCCTGTTGTTGTTAGCCTCTCCAGACACCCCTATGTAAATCTTGGAGGGTTTCCCTCAGAGGTCTTTCCCTAGGACCTAACTGTAACGCTCAGAGCCTTGGAGGGGTTCGGTGGACTATGGTCCAGGTGTGGTCCCATAACTCAATCTAGATATTTGATAAGAAAAACCCATGCAAATCTACCACACCCCTAAAATCAATGGAAAAACAGGTGGAAGTGACATGTATACTGTAGGTCCTCAATCTTCACTTGGTAATAGGAAACGTGTCCTGGCCAGCCAGATGCCTAGGGCAAAGGTACAAAAGCAGCAAACAACAAGAGAATTACAAGGGACTAACTGATTTGTGGTATGACCACTCCGTTGTGTTTTTTTCTGGCTACAGTGGAATCTACATCGTAGGCCAGTGGTTCTCAAACTGTGTGCAATGGCACTCTGGGGTGCCGCGAGGCTCTTGCAAGGGAGCCTTGGATTGGGGGTCCAGGACCAGTTCAAATTATTTACGGTCAATGTAATAAGCAAAAATAGTGCTTTTGGCTTCCAATCATAAAATATGTGTACAAACGAAAACTAATTCTGTCCTCCACCACACAGTTGAACCTAAGGATGACATAAAAACACAATTTACTTCATTTAATCTCTTTTCTAAATTTCTCACTAAGAAACTTTTGGCCTTGGGGTGCCGTGAAAAAAATTCTGATACTCTAGGACGCCGTGATTCAGAAAAGTTTGTGAACCGCTGCCATAGGTATATACTGTATTATATGCCAGGCTTTTACTGCTGTCCGTCCTGTCCATGAGGTCCAAGGTATCCTGTCCTTGATGTACACTTGGGTAAATTTACTAATTGTCAGTTTTACTTTTATTTCTAGCAGTTTTCAAATGATCAGTGTCACTAATGGAAACGCAGTAGAAAATCACCACAAATCTGCCATTTTACCAACACACCACAACACACAACTCCTCCTGATTTTTTGGGTGTAAAAAATACAAAACAACCACATTTGTAGAGAAGCAGTTTTACAAAATGTGAGAAAAACTGAACCGCATCTTGTTTCAGCAAGTGGGCTTACGGGTTTCTCACACGTGTGGCAGATTTTATTGGGGGGAGAGATTTCAGTGAGACACAGTTCCTGGCACTGGGGGCGGCCAAATCCGGTAGCTGTTGCCACACCACCTCTGACAAATAAGTTAAAACTGTCAGGCTCCGGAGCCTTACTTCCGGCGGGTAGTCCTGCTGGTTACCATCCTGCTGGTTGGCGCAACTGCGGTGGCAGGGAGCTGCTGGCAGCGGGTCCCCCTGGACGGATGTGCGGCTGCCTAAAGCTGTGTGCTAACAGCTAAGTATGTCTCCTGTGCTGGGGGCAGCCATGTTGGAGACCAGAGTATTACCAATGAAGTTCCCAATCTGTGTCCAGCCAATCCTGCGTGTTCTCCCCTTACAAAAGGGGGCTGGCTCAGAGGGAGAGTGCCAGTGCTTCAGCCAAAACTCGGTTGTCGGAACCCCAACTTACGCCGAGCGTGACAAAAACAAAGCGTCACCACATGCAGCGGATAGGGAAATGTGTTCCCCTCAGCAGCTGACCTGGGCCATTGATCAAGGCCAGGCCTGGGTAATCAGCCCCTATAGTGCCAGTGCAGACAATAGAAAATGCAGTTCCCTTAAAACAGCAATAGGAGGATTTGCAGTGAAAGGTATAGTTGCCGACTTAACAGTTTCCTTTTCGGTTTAGTTCCCAGAGGGGAGATGCAACGGATTACGGTGTATGGGGCTGGAAGCTACTCGTCATTAGACCATACCGCCTTGCTGCATAATGCTGCACATTGTCGGTTTATGAAGTGGGGGGGTGGCAAAGGTGATGCAGTCCTCTTAGAATTGTGTCATTGTGCCTAAATTCCACTAAAAAGTGGGCAGGATGTGTTAGCGTGAACTCCAGGAGTCTGTGGGACTCCCCACAAAAATTTCCCCTGGACATTCCAGTTCACTTCTGTATAAGATTCTGAACTGGAATGTCCAGGGGAAATTTTTTTATTTAGTGCTCTCAAATTTTTGAAATGAAAAAAAAAAAATCAAGAATCTAAATTATGAATAAATCCGCCCTGTGTATTGAATATTTTTCGTGGAATAAAAAGGAGATTGTCCTGGGAAATAGAGACATATGGGAGCTCTTATCACATTGCAGCCTCGCGCCTTGACAGGTCTTACCATGAGACCTTGCAGTCTTGCTGCTCTTATTAGCTAATTCAGTGGCTACAAAGAAAATCAACGCTTAAGACTGTTATTGGTTATTGCTGTCACTTTTTACTGTAAACGCAAATCTCTTCTAGCCTACTGTTGCCTGTAATGAACTCCGAGTGGCTAGAGTACACTTCTGAATTTCAAACACTGTGCCTAATTCATGTCTGTATGCAGATACAGTTCAATTGCGATTCTCTAGGCCACAAGTTCTCAAACTCGGTCCTCAGGACCCCGCACGGTTCATGTTTTGCAGGTCACCTGTAGATTTTTAAAATGTGACAGTTGGTGATACACAGTGCACCTGCTGGGTGACATGGAAAACGTGAACTGTGTGGGGTCCTGAGGACCGAGTTTGAGAACCACTGCTCTAGAACACAGGTTCTCAAACTCGGTCCTCAGGACCCCACACAGTGCATGTTTTGCAGGTCACCTGTAGATTTTTTAAATGTGACAGTTGGTGATACACAGTGCAGCTGCTGGGTGACATGGAGAACGTGAACTGTGTGGGGTCCTGAGGACCGAGTTTGAGAACCACTGCTCTAGGCTACAGGGCTGCAAATGTTAGCAAGTGAAACTGCCGCCCAGAAATGAAAAAGGACGCCGAAGCCATCACAAACTCATTCGCAGTTGCATACACATTTGCAGCCTATACGTAAAAAAACGAGGAACATCGTGTCTAAAGGTTGGGCTATGGCTACGCAAACTGGACACAGCAGTAACGACTCAGACACCATGTTTTTCCCGTAGGAGCACGCACATGACAGCAGGTACACTCACCGAAAATGTCCATGATGTGCCTGCGTTTTACCAACCACTCCCCGTTAACTCGTCCAAACGGTCACTTCCTGTCAATCACTGCTCCATGAAATCCTCATTGCGAGCGGGATTGCAGCGGCACCTTAGCGCATGTGCCTTGCAATTACAGCACTTGCGCAGTTGGCTGATAATTGCTCCATTGCATGAACAACGCCCAATGCATACAAAGATAAATTAGGCCCATAGTGCTGTAGCCACTGGCAAAGATGAGATTACTTTGTGTTTGCAACCAGCCATAGGGATCTATGAAAGTTAATGAGCCCTAAATACTACAAAAACAGTAGGTTGAATTTATGGTATTTACTTATTTAGCAAGGCCGAACATCTGATGAAGACTTTTGCAGCTATCGCAAGGAATTGCCTTAACCGGTGGCATTCTGCGAATGTTTCTGCGCGAAAATAGTAGGAGAAACAACGGTACTCCCACACCATATCAAGGCATTTGCTGATGGCGTCAATAGTAAAAAAAATTATTTACTCTGAAAATGAAGCATTTTTTTCTGTTATGTTCATATATATAAGTAACTTTTTTTTTTTTCATTCTGTAAACATTCATTCTGTTCTGGAACCACACTCCTTGACCCTAACTTAGCATACTGGTCACTGTCGCCAGGGAGCAAAGCATCGCACGGCTGCCCTGGCAATGTTTTTAATTAAGCCCCCCCCATCCCCCCTACACTCACACACACACATAAAAAAAAAAGTTGAAATAAAATTTGGTTATAAAAAAAATATATCTGTCTTTTTGGTCAGATTGACAAGTATCTTTGATCCCACCCCCTCCAAGTCCTCTAATCCTTTAGCGCACATGCGCAAACCCAAGTCTCCAATTGCATTCTTAATTGCGTACGGCATCGCTTACACTTGAGAAGAGGTTTCCTTGGGTATTTCAGGGTAGAGACTGGGAGATGGCCTAAAGTGATTGCAAAAAGTAGGCTTCTCATGGGTGAATTAAAAGTGTGCCACTGGCTGCTGCTTTCCATTGCATCAGAGGCCATGTTTAGTTGAATTTGAGGTGAGTTGCTAGAGTAGACCTTAGGCTACCACAGATGTCAAGGTGGCAACCGATGTGTTGGGCCGAAGCCGGAGTTGCACAGACCATGGAGCCTGAAAGCGGGCGTCTCAGTGCTCGTGCACTCTGGCATGCGGTCTAGCACAAAGGGAGGGTGGAGATTAGTATTTGCATATTTCCATAACCACTCTCGAGGGAGCAACTGCGATGGTGACAGTATTACCACCCATCTCTGAATCAGATCCATGGGGGTCATTCCGAGTTGATCGCTAGCTGAAACTGTTCGCTGAGCAGCGATGATGCAAAAAAAACGGCACTTCTGCGCATGGGTATGCGGCGCAATGCGCACGTACGATGTACTTTTATAACGGCCGATGTAGTTTCACACAAGGTCTAGCAAAGCTTTTCAGTCGCACTGCTGGCCACAAAGTGATTGACATGAAGTGGGCGTTTCTGGGTGTCAACTGACCGTTTTCAGGGAGTGTTCGGAAAAACGCAGGCGTGCCAGGAAAAACGCAGGCGTGGCTGGGCGAACGCAGGGCATGTTTGTGACGTCAAAACAGGAACTGAACAGTCTGAAGTGATCGCAAGCGCTGAGTAGGTATTGAGCTACTCTGAAACTGCACAAAATTATTTTGTAGCCGCTCTGCGATCCTTTCGTTCGCACTTCTGCTAAGCTAAAATACACTCCCAGTGGGAGGCGGCCTAGCGTTTGCACGGCTGCTAAAACTAGCTAGCGAGCGATCAACTCGGAATGACCCCCATTCTCATTGGCCAATATGCTACTAAAGTTTAATGAAATTAAATTTCTATATAGGACACTGGCAATAGTGATTGAAAATGATTGTTTTGAAACAGAGTACACCATGGTGGTCATTCCGAGTTGTTCGCTCAGTAATTTTCTTCGCATCGCAGCGATTTTCCGCTAATTGCGCATGCGCAATGTTCGCACTGCGACTGCGCCAAGTAAATTTGCTAAGAAGTTTGGTATTTTACTCACGGCATTACGAGGTTTTTTCTTCGTTTTGGTGATCGTAATGTGATTGACAGGAAGTGGGTGTTTCTGGGCGGAAACTGGCCGTTTTATGGGAGTGTGTGAAAAAACGCTGCCGTTTCTGGGAAAAACGCGGGAGTGGCTGGAGAAACGGGGGAGTGTCTGGGCGAACGCTGGGTGTGTTTGTGACGTCAAACCAGGAACGAAACTGACTGAACTGATCGCAGTGACAGAGTAAGTCCCGAGCTACTCAGAAACTGCTTAGAAATTTCTATTCGCAATTTTGAGAATCTTTCGTTCGCAATTTTGCTAAGCTAAGATTCACTCCCAGTAGGCGGCGGCTTAGCGTGTGCAATGCTGCTAAAAGCAGCTTGCGAGCGAACAACTCGGAATGAGGGCCCATATATGTGTTACTCTGACAGCTGGCAAATTGTCTGATTGCTCAAATACATTAGATAATGATCCTAATTAGCCCCCAGAACTGTTGTTTTATGTTTTGTTTAAAAAAACAAACGTGCAATTTGTTCAGCTCAATTTAGTCTATGAAGTAGGACAGTGGCCTGCAGTCTTGCCTGTGTGTCAGTATCCCTGGCTGTGTGTAAGCGTATGGTGATTTAATGTAGTGTGTACAGTTTAGATGCTTTTAAGAGATGTGAGTAACCTGGAGCAATTTGCAGTGTGGACAGAATGAGTTCAGCCTGACTCAGTGGGGATTATTAAATATGGGACTGTAGGACTTGATGTATTTATGTATCTTCGTAGCTTTAATTACCACGAGCCTGATATAGAGTGGAACGCAAAGATGTTCCATTTACATATGAGTAAGGAGCATAATTGTGTTTCCATATGTATATGTTGCGTTTTATGCAATTTAAAATATGTGCAACCTAAAATATAGGGGCTAATTCAGACACGATCGCTACGGTGCGTTTTCACACAGCAGCGATCAGGTCTGAACTGCGCATGCACCGGTGCCGCGTTGCGCCGGCGCATGCCAGACAGCCGATGGCTTAGTCCTATGATCGCCTCGGCCTGATTGACAGGCAGAGGCAGTCACTGGGTGGGAGGGGGCGTTTGGCCGCCAGTTAGGGGGCGTGGTCCGGGCAATGCAGGCGTGCCCGGACCGTTGGGGAGGTGGACCACACGCAACTGCTGCGACCCGGGCATCGGCAAGTAGCTCCCTGCCAGTGCGCAGGAGCTGCGCTGGTAGGGAGCTACTCTTCCAGTACTAAAGCATCTCCGCTGTGCGATGCTTTTGTACTTGTGCTGCACTCTGTTACTGTTCTGCATACCCATACTGTACTGCACTCTGTTTCTGTGCTGCATATCTTACTGTACTGCACTCTGTTTCTGTGCTGCATATCTTACTGTACTGCACACTGTTTCTGTGCTGCATATCTTACTGTACTGCACTCTGTTTCTGTGCTGCATATCTTACTGTACTGCACACTGTTTCTGTGCTGCATATCTTACTGTACTGCACTCTGTTTCTGTGCTGCATATCTTACTGTACTGCACACTGTTTCTGTGCTGCATATCTTACTGTACTGCACTCTGTTTCTGTGCTGCATATCTTACTGTACTGCACACTGTTTCTGTGCTGCATATCTTACTGTACTGCACTCTGTTTCTGTGCTGCATATCTTACTGTACTGCACACTGTTTCTGTGCTGCATATCTTACTGTACTGCACACTGTTTCTGTGCTGCATATTCTTACTGTACTGCACTCTGTTACTGTTCTGCATACCCTTACTGTACTGCACTCTGTTACTGTTCTGCATATCTTAAAACCCCTTTCACATCGCACAAATAACCCGGTACCGACACGGCATATTGCCGTGTCGAACCGGGTCAGTGTGCGATGTGAAAGCACACTGGGCGATTTAGCGGGTCGCCTGACCCGGTAAATCAACCCGGTAAAAAAGAAGGGTTTTACCCGGGTTGATTACCGGGTCAGGTGCGGTGTGAATGGGAGCCGTGTCGATGCGACACGGTTCCCATTCACAAGATAGGGAGAGGCGGCGCTGGAGATGAGCTCATCTCCCGACGCCGCCTCCACCCCCGCCCCTGCTGCTGCTGCGGCCTCCGTTGTCATGGCAACCGACCCGGTATATTGCCGGGTCGGGAAGCCTGCAACGGAGCGCAAATGCCGGATCCCACCCGGTAAGTACACGTTTGTCTTACCGGGTAGGACCCGGCATTTGCGGTGTGAATGCAGCATTACTGTACTGCACACTGTTTCTGTTCTGCATATCTTACTGTACTGCACTCTTTTACTGTGCTGCATATTCTTACTGTACTGCACTCTGTTTCTGTGCTGCATATCTTACTGTACTGCACTCTGTTTCTGTGCTGCATATCTTACTGTACTGCACACTGTTTCTGTGCTGCATATCTTACTGTACTGCACACTGTTTCTGTGCTGCATATCTTACTGTACTGCACACTGTTTCTGTGCTGCATATCTTACTGTACTGCACACTGTTTCTGTGCTGCATATCTTACTGTACTGCACTCTGTTTCTGTGCTGCATATCTTACTGTACTGCACACTGTTTCTGTGCTGCATATCTTACTGTACTGCACTCTGATTCTGTGCTGCATATCTTACTGTACTGCAATCTGTTTCTGTGCTGCATATCTTACTGTACTGCACACTGTTTCTGTGCTGCATATCTTACTGTACTGCACTCTGTTTCTGTTCTGCATATCTTACTGTACTGCACACTGTTTCTGTGCTGCATATCTTACTGTACTGCACTCTGTTACTGTTCTGCATATCTTACTGTACTGCACACTGTTTCTGTTCTGCATATCTTACTGTACTGCACACTGTTTCTGTTCTGCATATCTTACTGTACTGCACACTGTTTCTGTTCTGCATATCTTACTGTACTGCACTCTGTTTCTGTGCTGCATATCTTACTGTACTGCACACTGTTTCTGTGCTGCATATCTTACTGTACTGCACTCTGTTTCTGTGCTGCATATCTTACTGTACTGCACACTGTTTCTGTGCTGCATATCTTACTGTACTGCACACTGTTTCTGTGCTGCATATCTTACTGTACTGCACACTGTTTCTGTGCTGCATATCTTACTGTACTGCACACTGTTTCTGTGCTGCATATCTTACTGTACTGCACTCTGTTTCTGTGCTGCATATCTTACTGTACTGCACACTGTTTCTGTGCTGCATATCTTACTGTACTGCACACTGTTTCTGTGCTGCATATCTTACTGTACTGCACACTGTTTCTGTTCTGCATATCTTACTGTACTGCACACTGTTTCTGTGCTGCATATCTTACTGTACTGCACTCTGTTTCTGTTCTGCATATCTTACTGTACTGCACACTGTTTCTGTGCTGCATATCTTACTGTACTGCACTCTGTTACTGTTCTGCATATCTTACTGTACTGCACACTGTTTCTGTGCTGCATATCTTACTGTACTGCACACTGTTTCTGTGCTGCATATCTTACTGTACTGCACACTGTTTCTGTGCTGCATATCTTACTGTACTGCACACTGTTTCTGTGCTGCATATCTTACTGTACTGCACTCTGTTTCTGTGCTGCATATCTTACTGTACTGCACACTGTTTCTGTGCTGCATATCTTACTGTACTGCACACTGTTTCTGTGCTGCATATCTTACTGTACTGCACACTGTTTCTGTGCTGCATATCTTACTGTACTGCACTCTGTTTCTGTTCTGCATATCTTACTGTACTGCACACTGTTTCTGTGCTGCATATCTTACTGTACTGCACACTGTTTCTGTGCTGCATATCTTACTGTACTGCACACTGTTTCTGTTCTGCATATCTTACTGTACTGCACTCTGTTACTGTTCTGCATATCTTACTGTACTGCACACTGTTTCTGTTCTGCATATCTTACTGTACTGCACTCTTTTACTGTGCTGCATATTCTTACTGTACTGCACTCTGTTACTGTTCTGCATACCCTTACTGTACTGCACTCTGTTACTGTTCTGCATATCTTACTGTACTGCACACTGTTTCTGTTCTGCATATCTTACTGTACTGCACTCTTTTACTGTGCTGCATATTCTTACTGTACTGCACTCTGTTACTGTTCTGCATACCCTTACTGTACTGCACTCTGTTACTGTTCTGCATATCTTACTGTACTGCACACTGTTTCTGTGCTACATATCCTTACTGTACTGCACTCTTTTACTGTGCTGCATATTCTTACTGTACTGCACTCTGTTACTGTTCTGCATACCCATACTTTGCTGCACTCTGTCACTGTGCTGCATACCCTTACTGTACTGCACTCTGTTACTGTTCTGCATATCTTACTGTACTGCACACTGTTTCTGTGCTACATATCCTTACTGTACTGCACTCTTTTACTGTGCTGCATATTCTTACTGTACTGCACTCTGTTACTGTTCTGCATACCCATACTTTGCTGCACTCTGTCACTGTGCTGCATACCCTTACTGTACTGCACTCTGTTTCTGTGCTGCATATCTTACTGTACTGCACTCTTTTACTGTGCTGCATATTCTTACTGTACTGCACTCTTTTACTGTGCTGCATATTCTTACTGTACTGCACTCTGTTACTGTGCTGCAAACCCTTGCTGTACTGCACTCTGTTACTGTGCTGCATATCATTTCTGCGCTGCACTATGTTACCGTGCTGCAAATCCTTGCTGTGCTGCACTCTGTTACTGTGCTGCATATCATTTCTGCGCTGCACTATGTTACTGTGCTGCATTCTGTTACTGTGCAGCACTCTGTGACTGTGCTTCATGTCCTTACCACCCAGATATACTATATGTGCAATTCTAATTATGAATCAGTGTTGTTTATCAGGACCAGTGGCATATTTCCCATTAGGCATGTGTGGCACGTGCTTAGGGGTGGCACTTGTTTGGGGGTGGCACCTGCATGCTTGTATTGGCATACTCAGTCTGAAATGTACCATTAACTGCAAAATATATTCACTGTACTGCACCATGGGGGTAATTCCAAGTTGATCGCAGCAGGAATTTTGTTAGCAGTTGGGCAAAACAATGGCCCTCATTCCGAGTTGATCGCTCGCAAGGCGAATGTAGCAGAGTTACACACGCTAAGCCGCCGCCTACTGGGAGTGAATCTTAGCTTCTTAAATGTGCGACCGATGTATGCGCAATATTGCGATTACAAACGAGTTAGCAGTTTTTGAGTAGCTTCAGACTTACTCTGCCTGTGCGATCAGTTCAGTGCTTTTCGGTCCTGGCTGACGTCATAAACACACCCAGCGTTCGCCCAGGCACACCCACCGTTTCCCCGGCCACTCCTGCGTTTTCTCCGGAAAGTAACACCCATTTCCTGTCAATCACAATGCGAACGTCGGAGCGATGAAAAAGCCGTGAGTAAACTTACTTTCTTCATAGTAAAGTTACTTGGCGCAGTCGCAGTGCGAACATTGCGCATGCGCACTAAGAGAATTCTCACTGCGATGCGATGAAAATCTCCGAGCGAACAACTCGGAATGAGGGCCAATGTGCACTGCAGGGGAGGCAGATTTAACATGTGCAGAGAGAGATAGATTTGGGTGTGGTGTGTTCAATCTGCAATCTAATTTGCAGTGTAAAAATAAAGCAGCCAGTATTTACCCTGCACAGAAACAAAATAACCCACCCACATCTAACTCTTTCTGCATATGTTACATCTGCCTCCCCTTCAGTGCACATGGGCCCTCATTCCGAGTTGTTCGCTCGCTAGCTGCTTTTAGCAGCTTTGCACACGCTAAGCCGCCGCCTACTGGGAGTGAATCTTAGCTTTGCGGAATTGCGAACGAAATATTTGCATAATTGCTAAAAGAAATTTCTCTGACGTCCTAGTGGATGCTGGGAACACCGTAAGGACCATGGGGAATAGCGGCTCCGCAGGAGACTGGGCACAACTAAAAGAAAGCTTTTAGACTACCTGGTGTGCACTGGCTCCTCCCACTATGACCCTCCTCCAAGCCTCAGTTAGATTTCTGTGCCCGGCCGAGCTGGATGCACACTAGGGGCTCTCCTGAGCTCCTAGAAAGAAAGTTTATTTTAGGTTTTTTATTTTACAGTGAGACCTGCTGGCAACAGGCTCACTGCATCGAGGGACTAAGGGGAGAAGAAGCGAACCTACCTGCTTGCAGCTAGCTTGGGCTTCTTAGGCTACTGGACACCATTAACTCCAGAGGGAACGACCGCATGGAACTGGCCTTGGTGTTCGTTCCCGGAGCAGCGCCGCCGTCCCCCTTACAGAGCCAGAAGCAAGAAGAGGTCCGGAAAATCGTCGGCAGAAGACATCAGTCTTCACCAAGGTAGCGCACAGCACTGCAGCTGTGCGCCATTGCTCCTCATACACACTTCACACTCCGGTCACTGAGGGTGCAGGGCGCTGGGGGGGGGGGGCGTCCTGAGCAGCAATAAAAACACCTTGGCTGGCAAATATATCACAATATATAGCCCCAGAGGCTATATATGTGATAAATACCCCTGCCAGAATCCATAAAAAAGCGGGAGAAAAGTCAGCGGAAAAGGGGCGGAGCTATATATCTCAGCACTGGCGCCATTTTCTCTTCACAGTACAGCTGGAAGACAGCTCCCCAGGCTCTCCCCTGTAGTTTGCAGGCTCAAAGGGTTAAAAAGAGAGGGGGGGGCACTAAATTTAGGCGCAATATTGTATATACAAGCAGCTATTGGGAAAAATTCACTCAATATAGTGTTAATCCCTAAATTATATAGCGCTCTGGTGTGTGCTGGCATACTCTCTCTCTGTCTCCCCAAAGGGCTGTGTGGGGTCCTGTCCTCAGTCAGAGCATTCCCTGTGTGTGTGCGGTGTGTCGGTACGGCTGTGTCGACACGTTTGATGAGGAGGCTTATGTGGTGGCAGAGCAGATGCCGATAAATGTGATGTCGCCCCCTGTGGGGCCGACACCAGAGTGGATGGATAGGTGGAAGGTATAAACGACAGTGTCAACTCCTTACATAAAAGGCTGGATGACGTAACAGCTATGGGACAGCCGGCTGCTCAGCCGCGCCTGCCCAGGCGTCTCAAAGGCCATCAGGGGCTCAAAAACGCCCGCTCCCTCAGATGGCAGACACAGATGTCGACACGGAGTCTGACTCCAGTGTCGACGAAGTTGAGACATATACACAATCCACTAGGAACATCAATTACATGATCCCGGCAATAAAAAATGTGTTACACATTTCTGACATTAACCCAAGTACCACTAAAAAAGGGTTTTATGTGTGGGGAGAAAAAGCAGGCAGTGTTTTGTTCCCCCATCAAATGAGTGAATGAAGTGTGAAAAAGCGTGGGTTCTCCCGATAAGAAAATGGTAATTTCTAAAAAGTTACTGATGGCGTACCCTTTCCCGCCAGAGGATAAGTTACGCTGGGAGATATCCCCTAGGGGGGATAAGGCGCTCACACGTTTGTCAAAAAAGGTGGCACTGCCGTCTTAGGATACGGCCACTTTGAAGGTACCTGCTGATAAAAAGCAGGAGGCTATCCTGAAGTCTGTATTTCCACACTCAGGTACTAGACTGAGACCTGCAGATAGTGCTGCTGCAGCGTGGTCTGTGACCCTGTCAAACAGGGATACTATTTTGCGAATATATTAAAGACGTCGTCTTATATATGAGGGATGCACAGAGGGATATTTTGCCGGCTGGCATCCAGAATTAATGCAATGTCCATTCTGTCAGGAGGGTATTAGAGACCCGACACTGGACAGGTGATGCTGACTTTAAAAGGCACATAGAGCCTTATAAGGGTGAGGAATTATTTGGGGATGGTCTCTGGGACCTCGTATCCACAGCAACAGCTGGGAAAAAATTTTTTTACCTCAGGTTTCCTCACAGCCTAAGAAAGCACTGTATTATCAGGTACAGTCCTTTCGGCTTCAGAAAAGCAAGCGGGTCAAAGGCGCTTCTTTTCTGCACAGAGACGAGGGAAGAGGGAAAAAGCTGCACCAGTCAGCCAGTTCCCAGAATCAAAATTCTTCCCCCGCTTCCTCTGAGTCCACCGCATGACGCGGGGGCTCCACAGGCGTAGCCAGTTACGGTGGGGGGCCGCCTCAAAAATTTCAGCGATCAGTGGGCTCGCTCACAGGTGGATCCCTGGATCCTTCATGTAGTATCTCAGGGGTACAAGCTGGAATTCGAGGCGTCTCCCCCCCGCCGTTTCCTCAAATCTGCCTTGCCGACAACTCCCTCAGGCAGGGAGACTGTGCTAGAGGCAATTCACAAGCTGTATTCCCAGCAGGTGATAGTCAAGGTGCCCCTACTTCAACAAGGACGGGGTTACTATTCCACACTGTTTGTGGTACCGAAACCGGACGGTTCGGTAAGACCCATGTTAAATTTGAAATCCTTGAACACATATATAAAAAAATTTAAGTTCAAGATGGAATCGCTCAGGGCGGTTATTGCAAGCCTGGAGGAGGGGGATTACATGGTATCCCTGGACATCAAGGATGCTTACCTACATGTCCCCATCAGGGCCGGTTCTTGCCCTTGCGGCGCCCTGGGAAAAAGTTAGGGGCGTGGCTTAACATGGGGGCGTGGTCAGTCACGCCCCCCATTTGTAGCGCCGCTGGAAAAAAAAAAGAAAAAAAAAAAGTATACTTACTGTACCCCGCTCCTGTTTCCAGGCCCTGCAGACCGGCGCCGCTCTTCTCCTCGGATCAATGGGAGAGACGTCAGTCATGACGTTTCTCCCATAGCACAGCATAGGCACTAGAGGTCAATTATGACCCCTAGCGTCTATGCCACAATGCTGTGCGGTGCGCGATGACGTCATCGCGCACCGCACACCAAAGGTCCTCTCCATGAAGGGAAACTAGACGCTTAGCGTCTGATTCCCTTCAGAGCGGGGGAGGACCAGCGCCATGAAGGGAAACCAGACGCGTAGCATCTGGTTCCCTTCTCACAGCGGGAGGGGGGGCACAGCGGGGGGACACTGCTGGGGCGCACACTGACAGTGGAGGATCTTGCCATGGTGCGGCGCCCTCCGGAAGGCGGCGCCCCGGGCAAAAGTCCTGCTTGCCCGTGGCAAGATCCGCCACTGGTCCCCATTTACCATCTTCACCAGGAGTACCTCAGATTTTTGGTACAGGATTGCCATTACCAATTCCAAACACTGCCGTTTGGACTGTCCACGGCACCGAGGGTCTTTACCAATGTAATGGCAGAAATGATGATACTCCTTCGAAAAAAGGGAGTTTTAATTATCCCGTACTTGGACGATCTCCTTATAAAGGCGAGGTCCAAGGAGCAGTTGTTGGTCGGAGTAGCACTATCTCGGGAAGTGCTACAACAGCACGGATGGATTCTATACTTTCCAAAGTCACAGCTGGTTCCTACCACACGCCTACTGTTCCTGGGGATGGTTCTGGACACAGAACAGAAAAAAGTATTTCTCCCGCAGGAGAAAGCCAAGGAGCTGTCATCTCTAGTCAGAGACCTCCTGTAACCAAAACAGGTATCGGTGCATCACTGCACACGAGTCCTAGGAAAAATGATAGCTTCTTACGAAGCAGAATTCCATTCGGCAGGTTCCATGCAAGAACCTTTCAGTGGGACCTCTTGGACAAATGGTCGGGATCGCATCTTCAGATGTATCGGCTGATAACCCTGTCTCCAAGGACCAGGGTATCTCTACTGTGGTGGCTGCAGAGTGCTCATCTTCAAGAGGGCCGCAGATTCGGCATACAGGACTGGGTCCTGGTAACCACGGATGCCAGCCTTCGAGGCTGGGGGGCAGTCACACAGGGAAGAAATTTCCAAGGACTTTGGTCAAGTCAGGAGTCGTCCCTACACATAAATGTTCTGGAACTGAGAACCATTTACAATGCCCTAAGTCTGGCAAGGCCTCTGCTTCAAAACCAGCCGGTACTGATCCGATCAGACAACATCACGGCGGTCGCCCATGTAAACCGACAGGGCGGCACAAGAAGCAGGATGGCGATGGCAGAAGCCACAAGGATTCTCAGATGGGCGGAAAATCACGTCTTAGCACTGTCAGCAGTGTTCATTCCGGGAGTGGACAACTGGGAAGCAGACTTCCTCAGCAGACACGACCTACACCCGGGAGAGTGGGAACTTCATCCAGAAGTCTTCCAACTGTTGGTAAACCGTTGGGAAAGGCCACAGGTGGACATGATGGCGTCCCGCCTAAACAAAAAACTAGATATTGCGCCAGGTCAAGGGACCCTCAGGCAATAGCTGTGGACGCTCTAGTGACACCGTGGGTGTACCAGTCGGTTTATGTATTCCCTCCTCTGCCTCTCATACCAAAGGTACTGAGAATAATAAGAAAACGAGGAGTAAGAACGATACTCGTGGTTCAGGATGGGCCAAGAAGAGCTTGGTACCCAGAACTTCAAGAAATGATATCTGAGGACCCATGGCCTCTACCGCTCAGACAGGATCTGCTACAGCAGGGGCCCTGTCTGTTCCAAGACTTACCGCGGCTGCGTTTGACGGCATGGCGGTTGAATTCCGGATCCTAAAGGAAAAGGGCATTCCGGAGGAAGTCATTCCTACGCTGATAAAAGCCAGGAAAGAAGTAACCGCAAACCATTATCACCGTATTTGGCGAAAATATGTTGCGTGGTGTGAGGCCAGGAAGGCCCCAACAGAGGAATTTCAGCTGGGTCGTTTTCTGCACTTCCTACAGTCAGGAGTGACTATGGGCCTAAACTTGGGTTCCATTAAGGTCCAGATTTCGGCTCTGTCGATTTTCTTCCAGAAAGAACTGGCTTCACTGCCTGGAGTTCAGACATTTGTAAAGGGAGTGCTACATATTCAGCCCCCTTTTGTGCCTCCTGTGGCACCTTGGGATCTCAACGTGGTGTTGAGTTTCCTAAAATCACATTGGTTTGAGCCACTTAAAACTGTGGATTTGAAATATCTCACGTGGAAAGTGGTCATGTTGTTGGCCTTGGCTTCGGCCAGGCGCGTGTCAGAATTGGCGGCTTTGTCATGTAAAAGCCCTTATCTGATTTTCCATATGGATAGGGCAGAATTGAGGACTCGTCCCCAGTTTCTCCCTAAGGTGATATCAGCTTTTCACTTGAACCAACCTATTGTAGTGCCTGCGGCTACTAGGGACTTGGAAGATTCCAAGTTACTGGACGTAGTCAGGGCCTTAAAAATTTATATTTCCAGGACGGCTGGAGTCAGGAAAACTGACTCGCTTTTTATCCTGTAGGCACCCAACAAAATAGGTGCTCCTGCTTCTAAGCAGACTATTGCTCGCTGAATTTGTAGCACAATTCAGCTGGAGCATTCTGCGGCTGGATTGCCGCATCCTAAATCAGTAAAAGCCCATTCCACGAGGAAAGTGGGCTCATCGTGTGCGGCTGCCCGAGGGGTCTCGGCTTTACAACTTTGCCGAGCTGCAACTTGGTCAGGGGCAAACACGTTTGCAAAATTCTACATTCTAAAATTCTAAATTCTGAGGAGGACCTTGAGTTCTCTCATTCGGTGCTGCAGAGTCATCCGCACTCTCCCGCCCGTTTGGGAGCTTTGGTATAATCCCCATGGTCCTTACGGAGTTCCCAGCATCCACTAGGACGTCAGAGAAAATAAGATTTTACTCACTGGTAAATCTATTTCTCGTAGTCCGTAGTGGATGCTGGGCGCCCATCCCAAGTGCGGATTGTCTGCAATACTTGTATGTAGTTATTGCCTAACTAAGGGTTATTGTTGAGCCATCTGTTGAGAGGCTCAGTTATATTTCATACTGTTAACTGGGTATAGTATCACAAGTTATACGGTGTGATTGGTGTGGCTGGTATGAGTCTTACCCGGGATTCAAAATCCTTCCTTATTGTGTCATGTCTTCCGGGCACAGTATCCTAACTGAGGCTTGGAGGAGGGTCATAGTAAGAGGAGCCAGTGCACACCAGGTAGTCTAAAAGCTTTCTTTTAGTTGTGCCCAGTCTCCTGCGGAGCCGCTATTCCCCATGGTCCTTACGGAGTTCCCAGCATCCACTATGGACTATGAGAAATAGATTTACCGGTGAGTAAAATCTTATTTTCTTTGCAGTTTCTGAGTAGCTCGACACTTACTCTGCCAGTGCGATCAGTTCAGTCAGTTTCGTTCCTGGTTTGACGTCACAAACACACCCAGGGTTCGCCCAGACACTCCCCCGTTTCTCCAGCCACTCCCGCGTTTTTCCAAGAATTGGCTGCTTTTTTTCGCACACACCCATAAAACGTCCAGTTTCCGCCCAGAAACACCCACTTCCTGTCAATCTCTCTCCGATCACCAGAACGAAGAAATTTCATCGTTAAGCCGTGTGTAAACTACCAAACTTTTTTGCACATTTACTTGGCGCAGACGCACTGCGAACATTGCGCATGCGCAGTTTGCGACTAATCGCTCCGTTGCGGAAAAAAAACTAACGAGCGAACAACTCGGAATGAGGGCCAGGGTTTTGCCCAACTGCTAACAAAATTCCTGCTGCGATCAACTTGGAATTACCCCCCATATGCCATCTTTATTGGAGTGTAAATAGGTAGGACGTGTACACACTGCCCCTGAATGCTGTCTAACTTAGTAAATATATATACATACAGTAACTAAAAATAAAGAAATGTCTGACATTTTTTAATATTCTATTAAATTGGCTATCATCTAATGAGAGCTTATAACCAATCAATTAAAATAATACAATTAGGAAAGGGGGTGGGCGTAACTGTTGTGCCTTAGGGGCGCCCTCACCCCTAAATTCGCCATTGATCAGGACACAGCATAAATTTTGCCTCAAAAAGCCTCTTAATGCACGAGTCACAGTCACAGTGGATTCCTACTATAATGTGTGTAGTGCAAGTTACAGATATTGGCCCTCGTTCCGAGTTGATCGCTCGCTAGCTACTTTTTGCAGCCGTGCAAACGCATAGTCGCCGCCCACGGGGGAGTGTATTTTCGCTTTGCAAGTGTGCGAACGCCTGTGCAGCCGAGCTGTGCAAAAACATTTTGTGCAGTTTCTGAGTAGCTCTGGACTTACTCAGCCCTTGCGATCACTTCAGTCTTTTTGGTGCCGGAATTGACGTCAGACACCCGCCCTGCAAACGCTTGGACACGCCTGCGTTTTCCCAAACACTCCCAGAAAACGGTCAGTGGACACCCATAAACGCCCTCTTCCTGTCAATCTCCTTGCGATCGCCCGTGCGAATGGATTCTTCGTTAAATCCATCGCTCAGCCACGATCTGCTGTGTACCCGTACGACGCGCCTGCGCATTGCGGTGCATACGCATGCGCAGTAGAGACCTGATCGCTGTGCTGCGAAAAACGTCAGCGAGCGATTGACTGGGAATGACCCCCATAAAGCAAAGTCTGACAGGTTGCTCTGGGGTCACCGCACATGGTTACACATAACACTCTCTGTATGATGAGCCTATAATCTCAGTTGTATGTCCTGGGCGTAGCAACCTGTGTGCTTTAGTCTCCTGCTGTAAAACCATCATGGAGCAAGTCATGTGACCACATGCCACCCTTTGCCATCTGTCTTCCCAGGCAATGCCAGCTGCTAATTCTCATCCACCTCCATATACTGGCAGATGCTCATGCCTGGCAGGTAAAGGGAGAAAATTGTTCCCTGCTGGGATAATATATATTTTATCTTAGAGCTCCGATCCTCATTGCTAACATAAAATAATATTTTTTTCCTACACGTTTCACGGTCTGCTGGGGATGTCTATTCCACAGGCTGAAATAGAAGCAGGACAGACGTTGACAGGGCCGGTTCTTGCCCTTGTGGCGCCCCGGGCCAAAATATAGGGGGCGTGGCTTCATATGGGGGCGTGGCCAGTTACGCCCACATTTTCCCCCTTGAAGCGTCGCAGAAAAAAAAAAAAAAAGAAACATTTATACTTACGATCCCCGCTCCTGATTCCAGACCGCTGCAGACCTCCGCCGGCGCCGCTCTTCTCCTCTCCTCTCCTCCGATCTATGGGAGAGACGTCAGTCATGACGTCTCTCCAATAGCACAGCATAGACACTAGAGGTCAATTATGACCCCTAGCGTCTGTGCCACAGTGCTGTGCGGTGCGCGATGACGTCATTGCGCACCGCACAGCAAAGGTCCTCTCCCAAGAAGGGAAACTAGACGCGTAGCGTCTGGTTCCCTTCGCAGCGGGGGGGCACTGCGGGGGGCACAGTTGCGGATCTTGCCATGGTGCGGCGCCCTCCGGATGGCGCCGGCACCCTCCGGATGGCGGCGCCCCGGGCAAAAGTTCTGCTTGCCCGTGGCAAGATCCGCTACTGGTTGTTGGACCACAATTGTATTACAGTGCTGTGACTGGAAGAGGAAATCTCCGAGTTCCAACTCACACTGAATGTTTTTATTATTATTTGTCGATAAGTTGATACAGTATAAAGTCACAAAGTGAAAATATTTTTAACAGCTTTCAGAAAGATACAGCTAGTAATAAATCTGAGTACATGTAAAAGTTGTACAAAGAACTTACAATCTTCCCATGTTTAATGCCAGTCACGAGCGTAAAGCATGTAAAGTGGCAACTCTCACTAGTTGTGTGCACGTCTGCACCAGTAGCACACTGTATACACAAGCGTTATGTCTCTGGTATGCCTCATACATATGTCAGTGTTTGTTTTGCATGCAGAGTACGCAACGCTATTAGGTTTCAAGGGAGCTTAGAAAAATAACAGGAAATACAGCAGATACTCTGTAACTCTCCGTATCCTGTAAAACGCACACAGACACATAATGTATGCACAAGCAACATGGACAGCACCAATCAGCATCAGCAGTGTATCCCTCAAACAGCCAATCACGTGTGGTTTGCAAATGTTAGCAAGCTGCCCTCAAATACCTGCTGATGATGCAGGCTGGAATTGCTCCATGCCGCTCTGTTCACGATCACGCAGACACATCCACGTTGTACTCAGCCTGTATTAGCTCAGATACAGGGGGTCATTCTGAGTTGATCGTAGATGTGCTAAATTTAGCACAGCTACGATCATTCACACTGACATGCGGGGGGACGCCCAGCACAGGGCTAGTCCGCCCTGCATGTCTGTGCCAGCCCCCCTCAGAAGTGCACAGACATCGCACAGCGGCGATCACATTGCACTTTAAGAGTAGCTCCCGGCCAGCACAACTTTTGCAACCTGGCCGGGAGCTACTCATCGCTCCCCGGTCCGCAGCGGCTGCGTGTGACGTCCCGCCATTTGGTCCAGCCACGCCTGCGTTGGCCGGACCGCTCCCACGAAACGGCGGCCAAACGCCCCTGTTCCGCCCCCTTCCGCCCAGCGATCGCCTCTGCCTGTCAATCAGGCCGAGGCGATCGCAGCCCTGCTTCGGCCTTCGTCCGTCTGGCATGCACCGGCGCACTACAGCGCCAGCGCATGCGCAGTAGGGACCCGTTCGCTCAACTGCGACAAAAAGCAGCGAGCGAACGGGTCAGAATGACCCCCATAGTTAGTATACAGCAGTGTTTCCCAACCACGGCCCTCAAGGCACACTAACAGTCCTGGTTTTAAGGATAACCATACCAGGTGATTTAATTAGTACCTCAGTTATTTTAATTGAGCCATTTGCGCTCAAACATGGTTATCACTAAAACCTGCACTGTTGGTGTGCCTTGAGGACCGTGGTTGTGAAACACTGGTATACAGTATTGTACTGACACATCTAGAGGCAAACAAAGGAAGACAAAATGCAGTCTGGGTAAAAACTTCCCACAATATATAGGGGGAGATTCAAATGTTTGAAAAGTCGGTTGGGTGTCTGTTTTTTCCTGTCTATTCCCTACTGACTTTTCAAACATTTGAATCTCCCCCAAAGTGTTTTTATACTGGTCCTGGCATTCCCTGTAAGTTTCTAATATCTTTTTTTTCCCTCAGTAGGTGGTTAGTTATTCGTTATAATACAGTTTTAATTTGAAACTAAAAATACATTTTTTTATTCAGTCGTCTCATTCCTGCTGTGTTATTATGGTATCTGGACTCTGGGTCGACACCAGTTAGGTCGACACCCATTAGGTTGACACCCATTGGTTGACAATGGCTAGGTTAACACTAGAAATAGGTCGACACGGCCACTAGGTTGACATGAAAAAAGGTCGACATGAGTTTTTCAAATTTTTTAATTTTTTACTTTTTCATACATTGCGATCGACGTGGACTACGATTGGGAACGGTAACCTGTGCCAAGCGCAGCAGTAGCAGAGCGAGGCACCTTGCCCGCAGTGTGACGCAGTGCACTAATTGGGGTTTCTCGTCACTTGATGGACAAAACAACACCAAAAAACCATGTAAAACCTGTTTTTCATGTCGACCTACTGGCCGCGTCGACCTATTTCTAGTGTCGACCTAGCCACTGTCGACCCTGAATCCCATACCTGTTATTATATGATCGGTTCTGAACAGTATGTGATAACATTGACTTTAGGTGCAATTGTTAAACTTACTGAATGGTTGAGTGGTAGCAGGCTTGGACTGGCCCACAGGGGTACAGGGAAACCACCGATGGGCCCCACTGCCTGGGGGGCCCCACCTCCTGTTTTAAGGATCAGGTTCCAGACTGTGCCCTTGAATTATACACTATACAGATGTTACCTTATACTGGACTATGGTGTATTTTCTACAGTGCATTGCTGTTATTAATCTGGTACATTATCATACATGCAGCAGCTGCATTTACTGTATATATTTATGAAGGGGCCCAGACGTTGCACTCTAATGGTTAGTCAAACAAATGAGGTGGCAGGCCACACCCCCTATGTGGACTGGCCACACCCCTAAACATGAGCTCCTACCACTGCATTCCCCCAGTGGGCCCTACATGCCCCAGTCCAACACTGAGTGGTAGTTTGCATCTAAAAGCAACGTAACTGTTAGCACCTAACAAAGTACATAAGCAAATAAGCAAGACAAGAAAACCGCGACCTACAGTACAAGACAATGCAGGACAAGTGCATGGTATATAATTATAAACATTCTACATCAGGGGACAGCACACTGAAATAAGCATCAGGGAGGCAGAAACAGGGGGTTAGGTGCCATTGTAGGGAGTATGGAAAAGAAGAAGTCTAAGAGAGGGAAAAGCACTTGAGGGGAGAGGGCCCTGCTCGTGAGATCTTACATTCTGAAGTTAGCTACTATAGGTAACTGGCAAGGAAAGTAATTCTAGGGATACAGAGGATATCTGGAGAGCGATCAGTGAGGGATTTATGAAAGTAACACACAAGTAAAATTGCTTTGGATGGTGAGCACATCTGTGTACAGTCGCTCTCTAGATGGTTACGATGCATGTAGTAGAAAATAGCTGAGAGCTCGTATAGTGTAATTGCTATTGGTGTAAGAGCCTGTTCTAATTCAGTCGGTGTGAACATTTTATAGGGGGGATTCAGTTGTTTTTGGGGTGCATCTAAGTAATGGGTGCCCGTTGGGCAATATTCAGTTGTACCGCAGGCGCCCATCACTTATCTCACTTGAAACATCCAAAGGCACCGAGATTAGACGCATGAAACAGCTAATGCACGGATTGGGCGTGCTGCCGGAACGGCATTTTGGGTGCCCAACTTTTTGCGGATACCTGTTCGCCACCTCAGGAGGTTGTGATCAGAAATAATAGGCGCCCACGGCACTTGCGCTGGATGGCACTACAGCTGAAGAGCTCCCGCCGGGCAACCATTCCTTACAACTGCACAAATACAATTGAATTCCCCCCTAAGAACAGCCTGCAAAAAAATGGAAGAAAAGTTCGACCTTACAACTGCAAAGCCGCTTATAGAAGAGATCCATTTCCTCAAGAGTTTACGTCTTACAGGGCTGTCTGTTTAACACCAAATGATGGCGTTACCTGCAAGAGGACTTTTACCGGAACGTCTTCAATTACCAGCTAGAGTACACTGTGCATGTTGTTTATTGGAATGTGCCATTGATTCAAATAAATGGGGAGTCTTCCGTTATGCCACACAGCTTACTCTATGTTATGCTTCTACACAAACACAAGACAGGACTTCTGCCGTGAGTACTGCCTTATCCATCAATCTGAAGCTACAGCGCAGACAGCTGTTGGGAATTAAGGACATTCACTCAAAATAACAGACCGATATGCCAGTGTAAAGCTGGGAAAATACCCTGGATACATTATAAAATTTGCCCTTCACATATTCCCAGTCATATATTTGATTTACTTTTGTTAAAATAGTTTTTTATACTTACAACTTGATTAAAAAAATTTTAACTTATTAAAAACATAAGTGTATTATGCTTTTTTTAAAGTTTTTTTATTGCCTTTAACAATTTATTTTTTATTTTTTGTAGTATATATAGATTGTTTTTATATAAAACATTTAACAATAAAATATAATGAAACAGCAACAGTTAACAAGATATAATAACTGAAATTCAGTTTAACAATTAGAAACCTTTAAGTTTCAGGAAATATGGATTTTGTTCAAAAGATGATGGCCCTCATTCCGAGTTGTTCGCTCGCAAGTGAATTTTAGCAGATTTGCTCATGCTAAACCGCCGCCTACTGGGAGTGAATCTTAGCATCTTAAAATTGCGAACGATGTATTCGCAATATTGCGATTACACACCTCGTAGCAATTTCTGAGTAGCTTCAGACTTACTCGGCATCTGCGATCAGTTCAGTGCTTGTCGTTCCTGGTTTGACGTCACAAACACACCCAGCGTTCGCCCAGACACTCCCCCGTTTCTCCGGCCACTCCTGCGTTTTTTCCGGAAACGGTAGCGTTTTTTCCCACACGCCCATAAAACGGCCTGTTTCCGCCCAGTAACACCCATTTCCTGTCAATCACATTACGATCGCCAGACCGATGAAAAAGCCGTGAGTAAAAATCCTAACTGCATAGCAAATTTACTTGGCGCAGTCGCAGTGCGGACATTGCGCATGCGCATTAAGCGGAAAATCGCTGCGATGCGAAGATTTTTACCGAGCGAACAACTCGGAATGAGGGCCCATGAGTAGGGATCAGTGGCGGAACTTAATCTGCAACGCCTAGAGGCAGTGTCTCCTGGTGCCCCCTCGCCCAACCCTGGCAAGGTCTTCAACAGCCCCCTGGATTTCATACCTGCATGAGGGGACTATGCAGCTTGCGGAAATGACCGTGCATTACCTCTATAATGCTACAGGAAGCAGTGTCCTATGCTATGGATCCCGGGATTAGGAGTTTGAAAGTCCATAGTGGTGGAAGTGTAAGCGAATGTATGTATGCTGTACTGTTTGTGGCCTTTGTGTGGTGTTGTTGTTGTTATTATTATGTTGCGTGTTTTCTTCATTGTGCATGCATTAGTCTGGTAGTGTTTTAGTGCATTAGTTTTTAGTGTGATGAGGTGCAGAAATAGGGGTGGAATGGATACAGCTGTTAAGTAATACCCCTTTCACACTGACACATATTTCCCGGGTTATTGCACATGAACGCGCATCAACCCGGGAATTTGCTCAGTGTGAAAGGGTCCTGAAAGAATAGCCCAGATCGAGCGTCCCGGCATTTCATCCCAGGTCTCGACCAGCGGTGCAAGTGTGCGGGTACAGTCGAGTATGGCGTACCCTTAAGAATTTGGCAGCGGGTATGCCGTACCGCCACCAGCACACATTTCAGCGCACCACTTTAAGGAGAGAGGAGAGCGCAGCATGCGCCTCTCCTCTCCTGCATGGCACAGTGACAGGAGTCCGGCGGCCGCGGAGTGCACTGAAACGCCGGTTCGTGAGCCAATCAGAGCTCACGGACCAGCAGGCAATCAGGAGCCAGATCTAAAATACGGGACACCGCCGCAGGAGGACGGGGAGACCGGACTGAGGGCAGGAGGGGCACGTGCTATGCTATCCTCTCTCCAGCAGCAGAAGAAGACGATGACGACAGTGCGGTGAGTTGCACTGCTGGGGCATATCTGGCACTCTGGGGGCATGTGTATCTGGCACTCAGGGGGCTTATCTGGCACTCTGGGGGCATGTGTATCTGGCACTCAGGGGGCATATCTGGCACTCTGGGGGCATGTGTATCTGGCATTCAGGGGGCATATCTGGCACTCTGGGGGCATGTGTATCTGGCACTCAGGGGGCATATCTGGCACTCTGGTGGGACTATCTGGCACTGTGGGGGCATGTGCATCTGGCACTGAGGGGGCATATCTGGCACTGAAGGGGCATATCTGGCACTGTAGGGGCATATGTGTATCTGGCACTGAAGGGGCATATCTGGCACTCTGGGGGCATGTGTATCTGGCAGAGTGGGAGCATATCTGGCACTGTGGGGGCATATCTGGCACTGTGTGGGGCAAATCTGGCACTGTAGGGGCATATGTGTATCTGGCACTGTGGGGGCATATCTGGCATTTGTACATCTGGCAATGTGGGGTCTTTGTGCATCTAGCACCGTGGGGCATTTGTGCATCTGGCACAGTGGGGCATATCTGGAACGGTGGGGGCGTATCCGGCACTGTGGGGGCATATGTGTATCTGCCCCCCCCGCCCGATATGTGTATCACGCCCCCATTTCCATTGGCCACGTCCCATGTGGCATTTGGTCACATCCATTATTTTGGCGTGCGCACCTTCTGCGCGCGCACACAGTACCTGTAAGACATTTTTTCTACTTGCACCACTGGTCTCGACCTGGGTTGAATCCGCAATCGATATGGGATGTGGCGCAGTGTGAACGGTAAGCCAGGTCACGGCGACCCGGCACCCGTTCTCTGCATAGGAGGAGGCGGTGCTTGGAGATGATTATCTCCAAGCACCGCCTCCGGTAGCGTCAGCGGTGACATCACCAATCGGCAATATTCCGTCGTCTTAGGGGTGTCTTGTTTTTGTGGGTCCAAAAAATCAGACTGTTGCATAAACCATAAGATTCACACAGAAAGGATTTCTTCTGCAATCTCTGGGTCTATCAGTGCTACACAATGTAATGAGGACAGGATATGGAAAGAAATGGCTATAAATAGTAACATTGGCCCTCATTCCGAGTTGTTCGCTCGTTAATTTTCATTGCATCGCAGCGATTTTCCGCAAACTGCGCATGCGCAATGTTCGCACCGCGGCTGCGCCAAGTAAATTTGCTAAGAAGTTTGGTATTTTACTCACGGCTTAACGAAGAAATTTCTTCGTTCTGTTGATCGGACTGTGGTTGACAGGAAGTGGGTGTTTCTGGGCGGAAACTGGCCGTTTTATGGGTGTGTGTGAAAAAACGCTGCCGTTTCTGGGAAAAACGCGGGAGTGTCTGGAGTAACGGGGGAGTGTCTGGGCGAACGCTGGGTGTGTTTGTGACGTCAAACCAGGAACGAAACTGACTGAACTGATCGCAGTGGCAGAGTAAGTCTCGAGCTACTCAGAAACTGCTAAGAAATTTCTAATCGCTATTCTATTCGCAATTCTGCTAATCTTTCGTTCGCAATTCTGCAAAGCTAAGATTCACTCCCAGTAGGCGGCGGCTTAGCGTGTGCAAAGCTGCTAAAAGCAGCTAGCGAGCGAACAACTCGGAATGAGGGCCATTGGGCCAGATGTACTAAGCCTGAAAAGTGATAAATATCACTGTGATAAAGTACCAGCCAATTGGCTCCTAACTGTCATTTTTCAAACACAGCCTGTGACATGACAGTTAGGAGCCGATTGGCTGGTGCTTTATCACAGTGATATTTATCACTTTTCAGGCTTAGTACATCTCCCCCATTATGTGTTATTTAGTATATTTAATGCATTAAAGCATGGTGGTGCTAATTCTGGAAACACACTTTCTCTGGCAAACCCAAATTTCGAAGCATTCCGTGTAATAGATTTCATACCTGTACAGTGGTCTATATGATATGATATTTTATTTTATCAATACGTATAATAAAACTGGGAGGGTTGTGTCTGTACATAGCATTTCTTTGAGAAATATATCTCTAGGGACTGTTTAAGAACTATGGAGACGGAAAGAAACCCCCCAGAATTTTTGGCTGTTTGTTACTGCATCATGCAAAACTATTGGATTAATTTGGATCCTGTTTTCAGTTTTTCACCATTGTATAGCTTAGTGCAGACTTGCCTACTCTCCCGGAATGGCCGGGAGGCTCCCGAAAATCGGGTGACCCTCCCGGCCCCCCGAAAGAGCAGGCAAGTCTCCCGATTACAGGGATCCCCCCTGCCCGGCTGCCCACTTAGCAAGTAAAGTGGGCGGTCCGGACAGGCGATGACGCGATTCTTGTTGAATCGCGTCATCATAGCCACGCCCCCTGCTGTATAATGCCGGCATTACACAGCGGGGGCGGGGCTTGCACGGGACGATCCCGTAGTCACGCCCCCTGCCCGCCTCCGCCACGCCCCCGGCCTGCCTGCGTCACGCCTCCAGCCCCCCCCCCCCCTCTGCATTCACATCGCAGCCCGCCCACCTGCCGAGCCGGCCAAAAAGTCGGTAAGTATGGCTTAGTGACCTAGAAAGAAAGTGAGGTAGGTATGACCTCTATGTGACATGAGAAGCAATAAAGGATAAACTAGACGCTTGACACTCGGCAAACAACAAAAAGCAACACTAGATAATCACACATAAAAATGAATTGGATGGATGGGTGAACACTTAAAAAACGTTTATTATACCAATCAATAAAAACATGAATTAAAAGTCCATGGATAAGTCACCTCTGGTAATAAATGCACCCCTTCATTACTTACTATAAGAATGGAAAAAATTAGTCATTTCTTGTAGCACAGTTCAAATAGGACAAATGTTACCACATTTTCACCGTTGGAGGTTAGTCCCAATTGCAGAAGATCCTTTAATAGGTCTTTTGAATCCTCACCAGGCATGCGGTGCCTTTTGATGGTAGTGGAATCCTGTCCTGATGCCAAGAATATAGTGTCCAAATGAGTCTTTCAATTTCCTTAGTCCAAACGTAGCAAATAAGGTGCAATCGTGATCCAAATGGTTTAGGTGACACAGCCACTACAACCGACGCGTTTCGCTGCTTTTTCGGCGTGTGCAGCCTGCAGGCTCCTCAAGTCCAAAATGACTATATGTATAAAATTATAGTAAGTGGGAGTTCCAATTGTGCTTCTGCGGAACTTGACTCTGTGCCCAAGTTATGGAACAGAACCTGACTTAAAGTGACTGCTCTGCAGAGGAACCTAATTGAGGCAGAGATTCTAATGGGATGTGACACCTGGGTATCCCCCAGCACACTAATAGTACTTGCAACAATACTTGAAAACTATGGGGCTAATTCAGACTGGAATGCTGCAGCGGCAGTGATCGCAGCCTGAATCTTTTCGTGGAGGGCGCACGTGCAGCGGCCGCACTGCGCGTGTGCAACCCGGGAGCCCAGTGAAATGCTATGAGCATCTCTGGGCTGGGATCGCCTCTGCCTGATTGACAGGCAGAAGCTGTAGCGGGGAGGAAGGGGGTGTGCCAACGGTGTTAGAGCGCCGTTGGCGGGGCGCGGTCCGGACAATGGAGGCGTGTCCGGACCATTGGGTGGGTGGGCCGTGGCGGCTGCGTGACATCACGCAGCCGCTGCGACCCGGGACGCGGCCGGTAGCTTCCTGCCAGAGTAGCTGATCGTAGATGTGCTAAATTTACCCCCTATATGGTAATAGAAATTCAGAGATATTTGTTGCATACGTCAAAATTACTGTAAGCGTCTGCTTCTCTATGACAATAAACAAGTCTCAGGAGCAAACACTCAGGGCTTCAGGCGTAGATCCCAGTACCAGCTGCTTCTTCCATGTGCAGCTTTACGTGGCTTGCTCACAAATTAGCAGCCCCAGGCATCTTTTTGTGTTAATCCCCGAAGAAAAACTGCAAATATTGTTTACAAAGAAATGTTGTGATCAATGTGTACAATGTAAAATATAAATCACAATATTAGATGGCACTACTGTCTTTGTAAAATGAGTTCCGCTGATCAACAACAGGACCCTTTCGCAGGACCCGGCCTGCACATGTGCAGCCACCCAACCGTCCAGCAAGAAAATAAAACAGCTGAAAGTAAAATCTTGGCCAGGTGGTCAGCATAATTAAAATCAGTTGTTCTGGCCTTCATCCGAGCCATTTTGTCTGGGATTATTCTAATTATTTTGGGCATGCTTGGCAGATAAATGCTTCCGTCTGTTACACAGAACAGAAACCTAATCCACTTTAGTGGAAGATTGCAAAATGGGCCCAATACATTGGTTGTACAGGTAACTAATCTAGAAGGGATTAATGCAGGTCCTAACAAAACAAATAGAGATTTTAATTAGTTGTCGAAATTTTGGCTGGTTAACTCCTCAGCGTCATAGCTCTGATAGACTGTATTGAGTGACCTTGTAATACTAGCAGGGAACCAGAGCGAGCTGGATAGTGTGACTGAATCTGTGAGTTGTCTATTAAAATTGACCATATGTGCTGCAGTCTGGTTGCTTGACAACATCATCGAGTGACGGGATGAGGGTTCTTTGTGACCATAATCTTTCTGAACATATCAGGGTTTGACACATGACATCAGATTATGGGGGTAATTCCAAGTTGATCGCAGCAGGAATTTTGTTAGCAGTTAGGCAAATCCATATGCACTGCAGGGGAGGCAGATATAACATGTGCAGAGAGAGTTAGATTTGGGTGTGGTGTGTTCAATCTGCAATCTAATTTGCAGTGTAAAAATAAAGCAGCCAGTATTTACCCTGCACAGAAACAAAATAACCCACCCAAATCTAACTCTTTGTGCACGTTATATCTGCCTCCCCTGCAGTGCACATGGTTTTGCCCAACTGCTAACAAAATTCCTGCTGCAATCAACTTGGAATTACCCCCTATAATCAGGCTTGTTTTTGGGACACGCTAGCTTCATAGCAAGCCAAAATCATTGCTGATATTGCTGTATATACAGGTTGAGTATCCCATATCCAAATATTCCGAAATACGGACTTTTTTGAGTGAGAGTGAGATAGTGAAACCTTTGTTTTTTGATGGCTCTATGTACACAAACTTTGTTTAATATACACAAAGTTATTGTACATATTGTATTAAATGACCTTCAGGCTGTGTGTATAAGGTGTATATGAAACATAAATGAATTGTGTGAATGTACACACACTTTGTTTAATGCACAAAGTTATAAAAAATATTGGCTAAAATGACCTTCAGGCTGTGTGTATAAGGTGTATATGTAACATAAATGCATTCTATGCTTAGATTTAGGTCCCATCGCCATGATATCTCATTATGGTATGCAATTATTCCAAAGTACGGAAAAATCCAATATCCAAAATACCTCTGGTCCCAAGCATTTTGGATAAGGGATACTCAACCTGTATATTGCTGTATATATGGGTGCCATAAGGATCCCGTCTACTACACAGTAAAATACAATGTGACACTGTCCTGTGCAGGTCTGTTTGTCTTTTAGTTGTGTTTTTCAATTAACGAAAACCACTATGGCTTTTTTTTTTTTTCTTTATTGCATTGGTTCAAACAGTATTGAGTCCTTTTCCTAGTGGCACATGGCAGCGAACTACATAAGGACTGTTTTATTGGGATGGTATCGATATACCGGCGGTTGAAATCAGGACGGCCAGAATAGCGACAGCTGCACCTCCGATATCTGCTGTGGGCTCCTCTAGATACGTTGAAGGGATACATAATATTTGCCGGTACCCCCAGAAAATAGGTGTTTTTGGAGTATATCTCACATATAGTAATTGATAAATAGGCCCGTTATAGACGATTTGCCATATTGGAATGATAAATCGTCTAGATTGTCTAGTATGTATGCACAATTGCGTGCTCCTGAGGGTCGCCTGCTACATCGTTTGGTCGGCCATGCTGCGCGGTCAGTAAGGCGATATTGTATGTCCTAAAAAACAATAGCTAGTGTCAATCCATGCGCCAACCGCAGCCGTAGACCCACCCAGTAATAAAAAGTGTCACCCACACGTCATAGACAACAACAAGAAAAAAGTATCACCGGATCATAAGGCGCTGGACCCTTAAATGGATGGTCTTGGTAGGATATAATGAACCTCAAAAACATAAAACACTCACAGAGCACATAGCGTAACTCTGTAATGGAAGTTAATCGGATCTATTCAATTTCCTCTCTGTGGACTTCTATCAGATCAGGTGGTCTACAAATGAGAGTGGACAATGGATCATTCAGCAAAAATAAAGCTCAACAGGCCTTCACACGCCCTCCCTCTTTGTTGGTTCTAATCCAAATTCCTCAGAATAAGAAGGAGAAATGCTCCCAATAGTGTATAAAGTTTTAATAAAATGTAATAATTATACATAAAACATTCTGGTTAGATTGGACTCTCACTGGCTGATTTTGTCTACAAACAAGGTAGACAACAAGGCATAGATCACCAAAGTTTCGGTCCAACGTCCCCACTGTCTCTCCAGTTACCAAAGCGTTTAAACACCACTTGGGTGTCTTTTTCAAGGCATAAGAGAGTCCCTATGGCTAATATATATACCCCAAAATCCATTTGCATGATTCCTCAATGAACTAACCTAGTGCCAGACATGGAGTTCCTAAGCCATCTAAAACCTATTAAAATATGCCAATGTCTCATAGTCCATATATCCGCTGTTTGATTTAAACCATTTCCTCCAGGTGTTTGTTAAAATGAAAAGCTGCATCCTCTCGATTCCCGCTGGACTCCCAGCATGACGCAACTGCGTGTCACCGTGCGTTCCACTGCGGTGTACTACTTCCAGGTGAGGTATTTCCACTTCCGGAAGTCCTGTGATCGGATTACTGGCTTTTTTCACCGGGAGCGGCCATATATAATCCATAGATAATTGTGGTGGGTGGCTATTTCCATGTGGAGTAAATCTAAATATAAAACAACATTAAACATCTAAAATTCAAATATGTTTCACAAATGGATATATACATTATACCCCAATTGTACTGCTTTACTTTTCTTACATAATCCAATAATGATTCGCTGAGGTTTTAGAAAAGATTTAAGGGGTTTCAATCTTATCTTAAACCCCAACATACCGACGCCGGGATCCCGGCTGGGGGCCGAGGACTGAAAGATCTGCAACCTGCCACTACTAAGATGCAGATTGATATTTCAGCATCAGGATGGTGAATCCTGCAGCTCTGGTCTGAAAACCCATTCCAAGGGTGACAGTCTGCAAGCCCCACGATAATCCACAGTTTGACGCATAGCGCCCATGATCTGTGATTATATGTTCAGAGGCACAAAAATAAAATGTTTCTTGCTTGTGATGCGTATTGTGGGCCTAATCAGAGATGCAGGTTATTTCTATATGTACGCACACTTTGGTGTTTTTGGAACTGCGCGTGTGCAGATCCGGAACAGCGATGTCACTCTCAGTGCCCCAAACGCTGCAGTAGGGTTGACTGATGTTTGGGGATAGCGTCAGGGCGTTGTCCCCATTTTCTGTCGTGCTGAAGTCAGTGGCCCCGGATGCATGAAATACCACCCATCCCCCATCCTTAGTAACAGGCTGTTGATATGATTGCTGGTCGTGGAGATCTTCGGATGTAGCAGCAAATTAGAGAAGCAGGGCGGCGGCGTTTATTCACACAAGACGCCTCCTTTGGCACCGTCATATTATCACGCATTAGCATATTATCACACAGCCGCTACGCCCATCTTTGAATCAGGCCCTGGGTTCAGTTTTGGTTACCTCAGACTTATGGCTAGATGCATCATCGCTTGGAGAGTGATAAAATGGAGAGAGAAAAAGTGACAGCCAATCAGCTCCTAGCTGCCATGTCACATGCTGTGTTTGAAAAATGGCAGTTAGAAGCTGATTGGCTGGTACTTTTTATTTCTCCATTTGATCACTTTCCAAGCGTTGATGCATCTGGCCCTATATTTATTTTCCCTTCCATACAAACTTATAATAACACCAGACTGTTATTACTACCTTATTCCCTTCTAATATATTCCGCTAAGCATACATTACAACCGCTTATTATGTTTACTGGTGACAGAGACCTACAGGGATCAGTGTTGTTAATTGCTGTTGTACCTAATTAAATGAATAGGTCTGCTCGGAAAAAAAAACGCAGGCAATTATCCTAAATAGTAACAAATAAATATAAAAGCACCCAGGAGCTCTCATTCATCGCAGATAGAGTTCTCACGTGTGTGGATAAAGCTATGGAAATGTATTTGTCCTGGCCGCACTGTTCCTGACAGGAATACATACGATTTACCGGTGGGCGGGATGCCAACTGTCCATATCCCGACAGCGGCAACCTGCCCGCCAGAATGCCGGCAGCGGGGCTGGCTGCCGGCATTCTGCCGGCTCGGTGGCTCGCTGCACTTGCCACAGGATGTCGTGGACACCCACGAGTGGGAATAGTCCCGTTTTGCCGGGATTTCAGCTGGCGCAATTGCCGGATGTCGGAATTACATCATCGGTATCCCGACCGCAGGGATCCCGATAGCCGGCAAATTGAACGAATCCCTACTGAAGGACTATGGCCAGGCAACGCTGCTACGTGCTAGAAATACAGCATTTTATTTTATTGTTTTCTGGATAAATTACTTTCATTCCATTTAATTTTACATTTAGAAAATCTCTGTATTCCTGGACAGAAATAATTGGCTGTTAAGAAAAACTGTACTGAAATCTTTGTCCGCTTTCATTTCACAGTACAATAGGATAAATTGGGCGAGATGTATCATTGGTCGCATATAAACTGCGATCATTTGCAACAACGAGTGCAGACTTATGCGCCCTAGGCCCCTACATCAGATGGCTATAGTCCCCATTACTCCATCTGACTGGAATGCCGATGTGCTGATATGAACTAGTGATCTGTCAGGGAATCCGGGAAATTCTTCATGTTAAAAATTCCAGATTTACCTATCCTGACCATTTTTGGGTCCGGATCTGGGGAATCAAGATTTTTCAATATCCCTGATTCTCCAACCCGGTGTAGGCAGATTGGAGAATTCTGACAACTAGTTGCAGTAGTATGAGGAACTTTACAGATATTATACTTTGCCGGGATAGCTCACCGATATCCTACTGTCTCAGCAATGTGATCACTTCCAGGTTACAGACTCGATAGTCGTGGTCATCTGGAGAGGAATCTGAAGGAACCCTCTCCGGGAAAATTTGCAGAATGTAACCCTAAAGCTATAATGGCTAACACCATGTAAAGATGGCGTTAGCTATGCTTTCCAGAACTTGATACATTCGGTCAAATCACAGCCCCGCAGAAACCCATGGATACTGCTCGCTAAAGGGCCACAGCAGATATCCCTGCGGCCCTTGATCATGTGGGGGGGGGAATCTAGAGCAAAGCGGGAAACTGCAGGATTTACCACAAATCGCTTTGATACTTCTTGCTGCATATTATAATTATTATTATTATTATAATTATCAGTTATTTATATAGCGCACACATATTCCGCAGCGCTTTACAGAGAATATTTTGCCCATTCACATCAGTCCCTGCCCCAGTGGAGCTTGCAATCTATATTCCCTATCACATGTACACGCAGGGCGTGGTATGGAAGGTAGATAGTAACTAGGTCAACAGTGTCTAGGTCGACCACTATTGGTCGACAGGGTCTCTAGGTTGACAGTCTTTAGGTCGACAGGGTCTAGGTCGACAGGTCAAAAGGTCAACGTGAGTTTTTTAATGTTTTATGGTATCGTTTTCTTCGTAGAGTGACCGGGAACCCCAATTAGTGCACCGTGTCCCCTCGCATGGCTCGCTTCACTCGCCATGCTTCAGGCAAGGATTACCGTTCCAATTGTAGTCCACGTGGATCGTTAAGTATGAAAAGGTTTAAAAAAAGAAATTGTGAAAAACTCATGTCAACCTGTTGACCCTAAGACCGGATTCCGTACACGCACACATATTCATGCTAGGGTTAATTTTTGTCAGGATCCAATTAACCTACTGGTATATTTTTTGATTGTGGGAGGAAACCCACCGAAGTACAGGGAGAATATACAAACTCCACACAAGTGGGAATGTGTGGCCATGGTGGGAATCGAACCCATGACCTCAGTGCTGTGAGGCAGTAATGCTAACCATTACACCGTCCATGCTGCTCTGCATAGACTTTTAATTGTTGCCAATGGCAACAACAGCTCTTCCTGTCTTCCTGGAACTGGTAACAAAATATTCAAAAACATGAGACAGATAAAATTGTTCTAATGCTAAAGCTTTCATTCACTGCTGTTTCCAAAGTAGTAAGACGGAAAGCTGCATGATTTCATTCACTGCTGTTTCCAAAGTAGTAAGACGGAAAGCTGCATGATGGATGTGGGATGTGGTGGTTTCTGAGGCACATGCTCAGAATAGGTTAATGTGAGATGTGCTTTTCCCAGTACAGTATCACTAAGTGCCCTTAGCAACCACTTATGTGGTATTGTTTGCGTACGATGCAGGGACAACAGAGTTTCCGTCCATCCGTGTCACAGAGGGAGACCTTATTCTTCCTACAGATGACATATACAGTATATCTAGGAGTAACTCTTTCCTGGCCAAGACACCTGACGACGCTCAGAATAACTGCTGACCATACAGGGATATATCTCCTTATCATTAAACTGTTCCTGATTGTTTACAAGTTGATATCGCTATGGTTGGTAAATATATAACATATACGATAACTATGCATTGTTGGGAACATGTTACTATACAGTACATTCTAACATACATTTTCCTACTTGCTAGGCGCTTGTACAGTAAGGATGTCACATGCTCCACTATCTGGGTAGGGGATGTAGTTACAATGGGATCATGGCGGCCGAAATACTGACGCCGGAATCCCGACCGGCGGCATAATACCGACATCAAATATAATTGGAAGTTTTGCAGATTTTGTGGGTTATTCAGGTTTGTTAGCAAACCAAAAAAGCACAATAATGGGCAAAACCATGTGTACTGCAGGTGGGGCAGATGTAACATGTGCAGAGAGAGATTTGGGTGGGGTGTTTTCAAACTGAAATCTAAATTGTAGTGTAAAAATAAAGCAGCCAGTATTTACCCTGCACAGAAACAATATAACCCATCCAAATCTAACTCTCTCTGCACATGTTACATCTGCCCCACCTGCAGTGCACATGGGGCCTAATTCAGATGGAATCCCTGCGTGGAGTGCGCACGCGCACCCCGGGAGCCCAGTGAGATGCTAACAGCATCTCTGGGCTGCGATCGCCTCTGCCGTGGGGTGGGAGGGGACGTGCCAACGGCGTTAGAATGCTGTTGGCGGGGTGCAGTCCGGACAATGCAGACGTGTCCAGAGCGTTGGGGGGCGGGCCGCAGTGGCTGCGTGACGTCACACGCAGTTGCTGCAACCAGGGACGTGGCGGGTAGCAGCCTGCCAGCGCACAGGAGCTGTGCTGGCAGGGAGCTACTCAGCGGGTGCAAAAGCATCGCACAAATGCACCCTTGTGGGGGGTGATAGGGTCAGACATGCGAGGCGGACTAGCCCTGTGCTGAGCGTCCCCCCCGCATGTGTGAGAAACTGATGTAGATGTGCTAAATTAAGCACATCTACGATCAGATCTGAACTAGGCCCTTGGTTTGGCCCATTGGTATGCGCTTGTGGTTTGCTAACAAACCTGAACAAGCCCTTTCGTCATACAGCCATAGTGGTGCACTGGATATTAATGTAGTCTCTACTCTAATAGGCAAATATATGCGCAGCCGGTAACCGTGGCGATGTGTGGTGGAACACCGCCCTAATTGAATTGATGCCTATACAGTGATTCAGCCATCAAAATTTCTGCTTTGTTAAGGATGACTAGATTATAGGTACTGTATGCTGAATTCCGTATAATAAAAGGCTAACGCTGCTCCTCACCTCTATGGGGGGGGGGGGGTTCAAGAGTTGTGCGCGCCAGTGGCCACTAGATGGCGCCCAATGCAGCAATTCAAGTGTTGCTCCGTTCAAACGCGCCCAGCCACCGGCGCTGATACTACTGTTATGTTGTTCCGTCATTTTAACGGGCTGAAAACTGGTATTTATAATATTCCAACAGCGTATACTTTACTTAAAGAAACATAATATAATTGGAAATTAAGCGGTGCGATTGACTATTTTATAGATTGACTACAGACTATTCATAGTTATACCATATGTATTTTACTTAAAGGAAAACTATTCATTTCTGGGCAAAATAACACTTCCTCCCCTCCTCCATACACAGGCACAAGCTTAGTGAATACTGTACAGCAGCTTCAATCCCTGAGAGGCTGCTTTCCTCCTGCTCCACATGAATTATTAAGTTAATTACCTCCGCAATTCATTCATTTGCTTTCCTTCTTAATGAAAAACAGAGCCTGGCTTGGTCACTAGGGGAAAGAACCCATTAGGTGATGGCGCACTGAGCACTTGTGATGCTGCTTAGAACTGGAGTCACACTTACAGGGTAACTGTGGATAAAATGCTGATCTTTCTCCCTGTTCATTATGGAGAGTTTTCTACTATCAGCACTGCAGAATCAGGGGGTCATTAAGACCCCGAGGCTTATGCGGGCCGCAGCGCACACATCCGCAGCCACGTACATCCCTTTTCTAAAAGGCAATAAAGAAATGATAGACAGTATCTGATTGGTTGCTATGGCAACATCACCAATTCTCTGTTTTAGAAGTTTTAGTAAATTTACCTCTAAGGGTCCTATTTATTAAGCCCAAAAAATGTCCTAAATCCTCTGAAAACTGGTGTTTTTTTGTTTGAGGACTGACACACTTTTGAGCATTGTGGTATTTAGCAAAGACAGATATCTGCTGCTGACTCCGTCTTTCCAATTGCAAATGTAGGACCCCATGTGGAGACTGCAAAAACGCCCCATTTACTAAACATGGAAAAGCTTGGCCTCATTAGCTACTGCAGCGTTATCTTAGCGGCCTGTATTATATGATGGTCCCAGAACAGTTTTGCTATTATCAGCGAAACCTGAAATTCCAGTCATTTCCTATCAAAGCGCTGCTAACAGTTTTTTATACCAACTACCTATGGGGGCGATTCAGATCTGATCACTGGGGTTGCTAACTTTGTTGTCCTGCGTCAGATAGTCCCCCCCCCCAGGGTAGTGTAAATTCGCCGTGCAAGTGTGCGATGCCATGTATACGCAGAGCTGCAAAAATCCACTTTGTGGAGTCTGTGCGCAGCCCAGGACTTATTCCTATAGTGCGGTGAGAACAGGCTGGAGCTGACGTCAGACCCTCCCTGAAATCTCTTGGCCACACCTGCGTTTTTCCGGACACTCCCAATAACCGGTCAGTTACCACCCACAAACACCCTCCTCCTGTCAATCACCTAGCGAACGCCCGTGCTATCAGATTTTTCGCAACATCCTGTCGCTGAGCGGTGATGCCCTTTGTTGCTGTTCCGACGCACATGCGCATTGCGGCGCATACGCATGCGCAGTTAGTACGTGATCACCCGCTATGAGAAAACGCACAGAAGAGATCAGGTCTGAATCACCCCCTATATCTACAATAGACACACAGGGAATGCTTTAGAATTAGAAGCAAATAAAAAAAGTAGCAATGTGCAGTGTAAAATCAAAGTTGCCCAGTATTTGTTCACTACATACAGAAGCATCCAGTATTTTCTCTGCTCGTAAAAACATAACTGCCTTTGCACCCCCTTGATTGCAATATCATTTGTTCCAGGAGCTCATTTCCTACTTATTTGGTTTGCTCCTAACCTTGCATTAAATTAATAGCACGTCATTGTCAGAGCGGGTGTACTACGAGTGGGCGTCACTCTGAATCCCTGCGCCCAGCATAACGGCTCCAGGATCCCAACCGCCGGAATGCAGACAGCGGGCTCGCTGCGCGCGCTGTTTATTCTCCCTCCGGCGGTGTCGTGGACACCCCAAGAGGGAGATTAATTGTCAGTATACCGGCGGTCGGGATCCCCGCACCGGTATGCTGAGCGCCGGTAGGATCCCGACAGCCGGTATATCGAGTGTCTCCCGTCAGAGCGTCTACAGGGTTCTCATATATTAAGTAGTTGATGTTCCTTCTCTTGGAACCACTTTAGCATACCTCCCAACTGTCCCGATTTTCGCGTGACTGTTCCGTTGTCCCACCTGCGGCCCGCAGTGTCCAGGGGGGGCAGTTGGGAGGCTATTCACAGGACACAGAGGGAGAGACACCCTCAGTGACAAAAAGCGGGAGGCGTGGCAGGCGTACTCAGCATTGCTGTGAAGCCATGCCCCTTTTCATGAGGCCACGCCCCTTTAAGCCACGCATAAAGGTCCCTCTTTGCATTTAATAGATGTTGGGAGGTATGCTTACGTGCAGTAGCTGAATCTTATAACAATTTGCACAGCAAGAAGTTTCCGTGCTTCCAGTCTGATAGGTCAGAATAGAAGACTTCTATTCACACTTGCCTACTCTCCTGGATACTGCGCGAGAATCACGATTTTCCAGGTAGTCCCCCGCACCCCTGAAAGAGTGGGCAACCCTCCCACCCACTTCCTAATGAAGTGGGCAGAATGGGGAGATAAATACCGTGAATTTGCAGTAATTTGGGAGTGTGTGGCCTAATGACATCCTATAGTTATTATGTCATTTTAGCCCCACCCCCTATTCAAATATGTGCAAATCACAGGATTTTACAGCGAGAGGGCAGGGCCTTATGGCACATTTAGTCTAGCCCTGCCCCATCACCGCTTACCTGCTTCTCCTCCCAGGGCTTCTCTCGAAGAGAAAAATTCATATATCAGTATGTATGCTTCTGTTGCAGAGCCAACTTAACACCATGCTCCTGGGGACCTGTGCATACCCAGTAGAGAAGTGTCTGGGATCGTACAACGGATGCCATGTTCCCGGAGACCTGTGCATGCCCAGTAGAGAAGTGTCTGGGATCATACAACGGATGCCATGTTCCCGGAGACCTGTGCATGCACTGTAAAGAAGTCTTTGGAAACATCCCACGGATGCCATGTTCCCGGAGACCTGTGCATGCGCAGTAGAGAAGTCTCCGGGGACATACCACGGATGCCATGTTCCCGGAGACCTGTGCATGCGCGGTAAAGAAGTCTCTGGAAACATATCACGGATGCCATGTTCCCGGAGACCTGTGCATGCGCAGTAGAGAAGTCTCCGGGAACATACCACGGATGCCATGTTTCAGGAGACCTGTGCATGCGCAGTAGACTCTAGTGCAAAGACTTTGGGTCTGTTGTGTTGCCAGAGAGTAGGAGGCCTGCACGGAGCCTGCACGTGAGGCCGTCTTTTTCTGAAACTACCCCTGCCCTTCATCCATCTTTGTTCTGCTGCAACTTCTTTGCTTGATGCAGCTCCTGTCTTCGGGCATCAGGCATTGAATTAGGTATCCTCTATTCATAGGTGTTTCTATAATGGGTGTAATGGGTGCGGTGCACTCAGGCCCCTTGGTCAAGGAGGGGCCCACACCACACCCATTTTTAGTACTTCTCTTTCGGGAGTCCAGAGTCGGGTGATGCAGTCGCGCCGAAATGGCCGCCACACATGCGCAGTAGTGATGTTGGTCTCCGGAACATTTTCGGGGCGCCATGTTTCCGGAGACCTGCGGGACCTGCGCATGTGCAGTAGACTTTGGAACAATGCCAGAGTCTACTGCGACCTACAGATTAAGGGGCCCACCCGGAGGTGCACACAGGCCCCCTCCTCTGTTAAAACGCCCCTGCCTCTATTTGCTACTTTAGGTAGCTGGAAAGAGGGATGGAGTGTTGTCCACAAGTTAATGGACTAGACAGATTATTTGAGGCCTGATTCAGAGGTAGATGCAGTGTCAGTGCCGCACACGGTTGTTTGATGATGTAAGTTGCGCAGCACCTGCCTCACAATTGTTACTGCTCAGAGATGCAGTACAGACATGGATGCGGAGGATTTTAGGTGGACATTCCTGTCAGGTAACAGCGGGGGTTACTATGTCAACATGGTCATGTCGTTGAAAGTTGCTGTGTCTAAAAACTTATGGCAGGTGCCTTATGGCCTCCTGTGTGAGAGGTTCAGCATCTTTGTACGAAACACCCCCCCGACACTCCCATAAGTGCGTCAGTGTAGCCACCCCCCAATTACCATCCAGGAATGCCCCTTCTATTTATGCCACCGATGCATGGGGTGTGGCTAAGTACAGCACTATTAGGCGCGTTCTGACGATAGGTGTTTGTGGACAAATCTGTATTACTTAGATTTCTGAGGTAGCGGAAACCCAATAAAAGTTCCAGTGTGTCTAGTTTCTGGAACAGACAACTCTGGGCTTGATTCAAAGGTGGTTGCTGACATGGAAAAAAGTATATATCAAGTAGATATGAACAGGCGCACATATGAGTGGTTTCTCCTAGCTGCTGTGTTGGGAGATAATCAGTCTCCCCAAGGGGTAAGTTACAGTAGAAAGAAACAGCGCTAAAATATATGTAATTAAGAACAATTTAATCCACATTTACATAAAACAATTGCTAATATAAGGAAACGTATCTGTTTGAAAAAGCTGCCCAGAGCAGCGAAACGCGTCAGTTCTGCATACACCAGGTACTGGACTTCTCCACCTAGCACCATCCATTGATCAGGAAAATCTCCAGCTACACAGCAAATCCAGCAAAAGCACTCTGTGAACCAGGATCCAACACTGCTTCTGCCGTCGCTAAATGAGCTTAAATCATTTGGACTATCCAATTGGAACACAGTTTGGAAGTACCCCACAGTTGGAAAATTTGATTGCTGGTAAAACATGGCCATGTGTGAGTAACTATCAATATACATTGGACAGTGTCCTTCCAAGGAGTGCATATATTGGTGGATTGAATCCAGAGACCTATTAATTACCTGTGTATTCCTGACAGATACGTTTCCTTATATTAGCAATTGTTTTATGTAAATGTGGATTAAATTGTTCTTAATTACATATATTTTAGTGCTGTTTCTACTGTTGTTGCTGACATGGCTGATGCTGCGTCAATTCGCCGTTACAAGTGCCACTATAAAAGCCCTTCCCTGGTGTTCATCTGTGCGTATGACTGTACAAGGACTGAGACGCCAACATTCAGTATCTGTACACGCTGTAATACAGCCTGGTGCATCTTTAGACTCCACCAACGGTCGCATCATCAAAGCTTGCAGTAGGCCTATAGCAGGTGCAGATCCGAGTGAGGCCTCCAAAGTGAGCGATTAAGCGCCTGAGTGCGCAAACTCTACAGTGCCATGCCCGTGGCACTCCCATAACACATTTAGCCACCTCCCAGTCACTGCCCAGGAACAACCAGCTCTGATTCTGTGCGTCCAATCGCAGTAGCTCCCTTGTGCGTACACTCTGTGCAACGTAGAAGTTTTTAGGTATGTTAGCAAAAAATCTCTCAACTCCATCAACATCGGCATTGCGTGCGGGTACAGAATCAGGCCTTCTGTGTGTTCAAGTCAGGGCTCAGATTCATATAACAAAATTCTGGCCCTCATTCAGGTCTCCAAGGGTCTGTGGCGTATGCCGCACAGTACAGATGTTCGGCACATGTGCAATATCTGTTCTGCGCCTGCGCAAACCGGTCCTGTGACGGTTGACACAGGACGGCATCAGTTTGGGGGCGGGAAGGGGGTGGCTACGGCCTCCATTTCTAAAAAATGGCGGCGTGTTGCTGGCATTGTGGCGGAAGGAAGAGGCCAGGATTTCTGTCAGAGGACAGAGATTTCCTGGCCTCTGTGTAGTAAATGCAGCGACCACCTTGCGCAGCCCCATAGGTCATGTAGCCGGCCGGTGGTTTCGGTGGTGACCCTATATTGCGTCCTAGGACTCAGTATGGATCAGTAATCCATGCTCCTGATGCATTATCATATAAGAGCAACTCTAACCACATCTGAATGAGGGCCCAAAACGCATTCTCATGATGCAGCCAATTCAGGAAGCTCTCCCTTGATATTTACCTAACAAGAATGTCTTCTGTCTCCTCCTTACACTTGGCACGCCCGTGCACCACTGAGAAAGGCAACAGGGTCTGCAATAAGTGGCTGTTATATGTAAGTTGTTAGTCATGTAGCATTTAATTAACAAATGTTTGTTTATTTTGACATAATTGTTTAATAATTGCCGTTAATCTCTGAGAAAAGCGCTTCATTAACAGCAGAAGTGACAGCACCCTGCAAGAAGAAGCTGCTATCCAACGTGATGAAGAATACTGTATAAAATTATAAACACAACCAAAATTATTTTATTTATCCTGATTACATAAATTCTTTCTTTTTCGAATTTCCCAAATGTCATGGTTATGACGGTGCCTGTTACCTTTCATTGCACTTATTTTTTGCCGTTAAAGAAAAGCAATACTTGTAATTAGCTGTCGTTTGGTGTCCTGGCCAGGTCTGACATGTAACCTTCTCCCACTGCTCGTGTTTCCACGCTGACTCCTCGGTGCTAACGCTCTGAGATTGCTGAGAATATGTGGAACGTCTGGTTACAGACCTACATATTCTGCTCGCTTCACTAGCTATAAATTATTCATCTGCATTTCCTGCGATGTGAAGGAAGCTGATCTCATTAATTCAGCCTTTTTTGAACTTCTAAACAAATGAATACGTTATACATAATTAATTCTGCCTCTGAAAGCACAGAGTTTCCTATCTGTGGTTACCTGGTGTGGATGGCTGCCCCAGTCGGCGGAGATCAAGTAAATGTGTTTCAAATAGTTTGGTGTGTTTAAGCATGCAATCAAGCTTACACATGTTCATTTTCCAAGAAAGCTAGTGCATCTCCAGATTCACAGGGACGGCATTCACTTCAAGATAGTATAAATTTCCTACTTCAACATATTTATTGCCGCAATAACCCTTGTTCCGGCAAATTATTAAAATTATCAGCAGGGCAATTGAGCAATATTCAGTTGCTGTGACGAGTGGTAAAGGTTAACTTACTGTTTTCCAAAAACTAGGCTTTGCAGATGTACGTGTGCGTGAGCCGGCGATCAGAAAATGACGACGAAAACTGGAGAATAGCACTGCCAGAGGGGGCTACCAATGGTGAGATTCGGCCTGACCCGAATTCTAGTGACTGTTTAATATCAGAATTTTGGGCCTAATTCAAGGTTGATTGCAAAATTAAATTTTCCTCTAATGGTCAAAACCATGTGCAGTGCAGGTGGGACAGATATAACATGTGCAGAGAGAGTTAGATTTGGGTGGGGTGTGTTCAAACTGAAATCAAAATTGCGGAGTAATAATAAAGCAGCCAGTATTTACCCTGCACAGAAACAATATAACCCACCCAAATATAACTCTCTCTGCACATGTTACATCTGCCCCACCTGCAGTGCACATGGTTTTGCCCATTAGGGGAAAATGTTATTTTGCAATCAACCTTGAATTAGGCCCTTTATTTCAAAACCTGAACCAGGAGGATGAGACGAGATAAAATCCAGCTGGGTGGACCAACGTTCACAGCTGTTGCCTCTTTAGAGAACCATGCTTGGAAGGGAACCCAAATTTCATGTAACCGGGTCACCAGAGTGTTTCGCCAAATTGCAGGATGAGCTTGTCACTTTGGCTCTTGCAGTGCGGCAGATTGAGCCCATGCATTCCCAGCGTTCCTCTCCTCCACACCAGACTGTCGGTGACCACTGCAAGCCCTACATTTCAGTCAGACTGTACAGTATGGAAAGTACAAGTGATAGGATGAAGTTGCCATTAAAAGCAGCTGGATCATTTCACCTCTGACCCAGATTACAAGTTACACCTCAGACGGACTGTGCTTGCGAGAGAGGAGGCACAAAGCACCTCACACAGCTGATCCCAGATCCATTACAAGTGTCCTTTGTTGTTGGTAAGCCAGGTCAGAGGTAGCCGTGTAAGATAATGGGACTGAACAAAGTTGGCCTCCGTTTTCCTCCCTCTCGCAAGAGAGCAATCACAGGGGACTCTTCTGCTGATTTTCTGGTCAGCGGACAGGGCAGGAGTGTGCTGATGCAGTTCGGTCCCATGCGGCCTCTGTGAGGCACCATCATTAGAAGTGCAACACAGATTAGTAAATGATGCCATGTAGAGAGGTTTGTGTGTTGTACAGTATGTATATGGTCACAAAGAGTAGACTCTAGGACAGGGATGGGAAACCTTCGGCCCTCCAGCAACTACACATACCAGCATGCCTTGATACAGTTTTGCTATTTGGCCATGCTAAAGCTGTTGCAGGGCATGCTGAGATGTGTAGTTCAGCAACAGCTGGAGGGCCGAAGGGTCCCCATCCCTGCTCTAGTCGAAGGACGTAGGATCGATATCTGGGACAATTCAGGATGCAGTCTGACTACTTCCATCTGAAAGCCTGCTTACATTCCATTCACTAATGCTGGCCAGGGCCTCTTCATTCTCAGCTGCTTCTGTACTAGCTGATTAGATGAGCGCAACTGAGCAAAAAATGGCAGACTGTGTGCGATGCCGCTCATAGTGAGGAATGACAGAAAGAGGCCGTATGGGGGAGGTAACAAGGAGTGTCTGCAGAAACGCAGGCATGGTGTAACTGTTTTCAGGGCGTCTCACGTGCGACTGCGATCTTGTAGGCGTAAAACATGGCTCCGGCGTCCATTCTGCGTGGCAGTGGAGGCACTCAGGGATTCGATGTTCCTCCCATCTGCGTCGCGGTTGCGACAGAGTACGCAGTTGCTGAGCATGTTGTGATGGCTTCAGTGGGTGCCTGTTTTCACTTGTAGGCATTATGACACCTCATAATTCTGTCACTAATAGAGATTGCTGCTGCGTTGGCATTGCAATCGCATCTGACAGGTCCATTGTTAGGAACAGGGCCATCACTACCAACAGGTGAGCATAGGCAGCCGCCTAGTGTACCCGTGGTTAGACGAAACCTGAAATATTGAACGAGTGACACCATGCCACAGAGATCTGGATGATATGGACAGGGGCGGTCTAAGAGAGATGGGGTCCTATGTGTAGGCACCCCCTTATCTTGCCAGCCCAATAGCAGAGTAAACTCTGGCACTGTGCCAGATTCTAATGCGAATATGCAGGTCTGCGTCCAACTCTGATTCAGGCCCTAGGCCTCAGTGTATTGTAGAATACTCTCTAGCTGTGACAATTCTAGTATCAATCACATAGAATGCTGAGAGGAAAAATACACAAGGAGGAGAGAGCAACTGAGTGCTGCACAACCACACTATAGAGCTGTATGTAGCTGTGCCGGGATTCCAATGAATTTTGCTGAATTGCAGCAAAATTCTTTATTTTTCCTTTCAAATTCTGCATGTAAATCACAGTTTGCTTTGATTCGCTTAGTTCCAGCAATGATTCGCCGAGTCCTAGCTCTGATTCGCCAAGTCCCAGCAATGATTCGCCGAGTCCCAGCTCTGAGTCGCCGAGTCCCAGCAATGATTCGCCGAGTCCCAGCAATGATTCTCCGAGTCCCAGCAATGATTCTCCGAGTCCCAGCAATGATTCACTGAGTCCCAGCAATGATTTGCAGAGTCCCAGCTGTGATTCGCCACACCCTGTCAGCGATGTACAATCTCTGTGGGAGCAGCAGGCAACAAAGCCCAGTGAGTAAAAGCTAGGGAGGATATTTAAAGGTTTAAGTGTGAAATGTTTATTATACTTTAGGTATACTTACCCACTCTACTGAAATCTCTGAGAGACTCCTAAATTTCAGGGTGTCCCCATGGATTCCCAAGAGAATGGGACACCCTCCCGAATCCTGCCAGCTTCCTAGTGAAAGGGCGGAACAAAGTCAGGTGTCTTTGACCAAGAAATTTCTTTTGGTTCTTGGCATTGAAACAACGCTCACCAAGGTCACCAGTGACCTGCTCTTGGCCAAGTCTACAGTAAAGGACAGTTCTCTATTCTTCTGCTGCTTGACCTCACAGCAGGATTTGACCCCATTAACCACCCCCCTTTCCTCCAAAGCTTTCTACCAGTTTGCTTCCTACTTTTCTTGGCCTCCTTCTCTTCTCTCTCTACACGTCTTCCCTCTGAAAATTTAATTCTCTTAAGGTGCCCATACACTAGACGATATTATGAGCGATTTGGCCATTTCCGACGGATCAGAACTAAAATTCGTTCATAAAAGTGCAGATCGTTCAGTATCTGTGAACGATAACCATCATGATGCGCGCCCCCTGCTGGTCGTTGGTCGGAGCTTCTCATCTTCCCTGCTGCAGGCAGATCTGAAGTTATTGACAACGACCGCCTGCTCCTGGATGTAGCCACTCCCAGATCTTAAGATATATCTTATGTGTATTGTACTATATTGTTTGCCCAGGACTGCCGGGCAGCTGCCGGGGAAGTTCAAGGGAAATCGTTAATGATAAATCATCATTTACAGGTCGTCTAGTGTATGGGCACATTTAAGGGCCCCATACACTACAACAATATGTCTGAGGCTGAAGTCGGAGGCGATTTCCCTTGAACTCTCCTGGGAGCTTCCCGGGAGTGGTTCCATACGATTTGGTACATTTTGCATGCAATATATCTTATGCGATCCCAGCCATGCCTGCGGGAGCTGACATATCACGAGTGCAGCACTAACGATCTAGGGGAGCCGATCCGACCCTCACGGGAATGCGCATCAGATCAGAAGCACATCCAAAATGCCCGATTTCACCCGATATATCGGCCCGAATGCCGAAATTGGATGAAATCGGGCATTATCGTTCTAGTGTATGGGGCCCTTTAGACTTTGCTATGCCCTCTTTGCCTATGGGGCATGAACTGATTAGCCAGGTCACATATGTTCTGATCATCTGAGACTGGCCTGGCATAGTGGCAGGCTGTGTGGCATACAGTAGCTGCCTCCACAAGTTTGTATTCAGAAATTGTAGCGATAGCAGATTTTTAATTGGTGCTGTAAGTGGTATTAAAAAAATAAATCAAGATTATTGCCACTTAGTACATAGGCCTCATAAAGTTCATACAGCTTTGAAAAATAATACTGACTCAATTCCCAAAATGATGCAGGGTCAAGAAACTTGGCAAGTGATCATCACAGAGTGCTCCAAGACGTATTCTGCTGTACTTCTTCCCACTGTGTGGTACTTGCAGCATTGATGGTTGGCTGCGGTTTCACAGAGTGCTCCAGGACATGTTCTGCTGTACTTCTTCCTACTGTCTGGTACTTGCAGCATTGATGATTGGTATCAATAGTTGTGGTTGCGCAGAGTGCTCCAGGATGTGTTCTGCTGTACTTCTTCCCACTGTCTGGTACTTGCAGCATTGATGATTGGTATCAATAGTTGTGGTTGCGCAGAGTGCTCCAGGATGTGTTCTGCTGTACTTCTTCCCACTGTGTGGTACTTGCAGCATTGATGGTTGGCATCGATAGTTGTGGTTTTGCAGAGTGCTCCAGGATGTGTTCTGCTGTACTTCTTCCTACTGTCTGGTGCTTGCAGCATTGATGATTGGTATCAATAGTTGTGGTTGCGCAGAGTGCTCCAGGATGTGTTCTGCTGTACTTCTTCCCACTGTCTGGTGCTTGCAGCATTGATGATTGGTATCAATAGTTGTGGTTGCGCAGAGTGCTCCAGGATGTGTTCTGCTGTACTTCTTCCTACTGTCTGGTACTTGCAGCATTGATGATTGGTATCAATAGTTATGGTTGCGCAGAGTGCTCCAGGATGTGTTCTGCTGTACTTCTTCCCACTGTATGGTACTTGCAGTATTGATGGTTGGCATCGATAGTTGTGGTTTTGTAGAGTGCTGCAGGACATGTTCTGCTGTACTTCTTCCCACTGTCTGGTGCTTGCAGTATTGATGGTTGACATCGATAGTTGTGGTTTTGTAGAGTGCTCCAGGATGTGTTCTGCTGTACTTCTTCCCACTGTCTGGTACTTTACAGCATTGATGGTTGGCATCGATAGTTGTGGTTTCACCGAGTGCTCCAGGATGTGTTCTGCTGTACTTCTTCCCACTGTCTGGTACTTTACAGCATTGATGGTTGGCATCGATAGTTGTGGTTTCACCGAGTGCTCCAGGATGTGTTCTGCTGTACTTCTTCCCACTATAGAATAAAATTAACCCCGCGCTTGAAAAAATATATAAATAAGCAGCTCCTATAAAAAATAATATCAATTCCTTTTGTGTATAAAAGGAGCGCTGACAGTGTACTATATGAAAAATTTGCAAACACCTGTGAAAAGAAAATTGAGTTAAAAGTAATGTTTACAGCACTTTTATGTGCTGGTGCAGTAGTCCGTGAGTGGGTTCTGTTTTAATTGCCGGCGTTATGTCCCGCACTGCGGCGGTGGTCAGAGGCTCACTCACTATCTCTCCCTGAGCTGCCTACCTCAAAGATGATTCTTCAGGTTTTCCTCCGGTCTGCTGGTCCTCGCACGTTGTGTCTCTGCTCTTACACCCGTCGGCGCAGGCTGAGTGACGTGTTCAGATATCGGACTCTCCTGCTGTCGCTCTCCAACGTGTTTCAGACCCGTGGGTCCTTAGACCTGGATGTTTGGAATTTTCCCTTGGATTTACTACAAAAGCAGATGACGCACTTTATAGTTCGTCAGGTTTGTCAGTCCCAAAAGAATCAACACATATTTCATCACCCTTATCACTGTGAGTACGGACAACAACGCCAGATGTAGTAGTATTAACATGTTTATTATTAGTCCTGCCGTCTGCTTTATAAGGTCTTGTGTTCATCTCCTGAAGAAGACTGATGCGTTTCCATGTTATGATCAGTGCCCACTTTCCAAGCTTTGTTCCCTGGCAACCTCGACTGATCCTTTCGCTTGATGCTGAGCTCCACGTCTGTCCATTTGCGGAGCGTATCTGGTGTGTTTTCACTTTGAGTGGTCTGGAAGTGAATGTATGCAGGTCCAGGTGTTGCTGAGTCATATGTGTTTCAGTCACGTCTCCATTTGCAACCGAGAAGGTGTAATTGGGATGTAACGGGGGCACACACTTGATCATTGCCATGATGTCTATGTCACCCTGAATACTTGTAGGCTTCTCAAGTTCAAGTTCAGTTTATTGTCATCAGCCAAAACAAATTGACAGACGAAATTACAATAGTGTATAGCACCTGATTGTCAGTCGCATGCAAATTGTCTGTAGTCACTGACAGCTGCCGGAGCCTGAATTACTGCGTTATGTTAATGTGAGATTCTGTTTAACTAAAGAATCTGCAATCAGAAACCAATAGCGCCCACTGATTATACACCGGTCACAGCCACTGTTATCATTAGAATCTCAACAGCCCCGTACACCGGACACAGCCACTAGAATCTGTACAGCCCCACTGTTATCATTAGAATCTGCATTGCCCCATGTTATCATTAGAATCTGCATAGCCCCATGTTATCATTAGAATCTGCACAGCCCCATGCCACAGATCCGTCACAAACTGGCTTCCCTTCAGGGGTCACAAAATGGCTTCCCTTCAGGGGCGTATTAAGAGAGGAGGGGGCCCGTGTGCAGTCACCGGCTTGGACCACTTCTCTCTAGTAGGCAACGCAGTAGACTCAACACTAGGAGCACTAGTTGACCCTAGTGCGGCAGCCATTTTGCCCGAAATTTTCCTACTGCGCAAAACGCGAAAATGGCCGCTGCACCATTTTTTCGGTGATTTGTGCAGCACTGCTGCCACCGACGCAGGACTCTGGACAGGTGAGTTTAGAAAAGATACGCCACTGCTTCCCTTCCCCATAAGCACGGCTCAGAATCTCACAGAGCTTTTGATTCACGCCCACGACACTCCTACCGCCCAGTTGCCGCCCCCGAAACACCCTATTTCATGAAAAGACAGATCTGGCCAAGACAGACAAATGCAAAGATGCGTAAATTTGCATCTGTGCCTGCGCTGTATGTGAACACTCAACGTTTGCATCTGTGAGCAGAGAGCCATATAACTGAGAAACCAAACCACCCAATATTTTTTTTCTTGAATTGGCAACTTTATTAGTTCTTGTTTATAACGTTGTATCGCTGTAGGTAGGCAACAAGCAGCCATAGCACTTGTCTTACAGTTCTCTGCATAGTATAATGTTATTCTGGGGAGCAGGCTGAGGAGACTTGGCTAATGGCTTGTCTACGCTTATCGGGCGTCTGCTGAATATTAGCGCCATCTAGGTGCATGAACGTACGTTGTGTAATGCCGTGTCGCTTTGTCACCAGAATCTGCTGGCACCGACTGATTTAATGTACCTTGTTTTCGCCACTGCTATGACATAGGACATATTGTCCCCAGAGACCACAAATCTGTGACTAAATACAGCTTTGTGTCACCGTGTGATAGAGGAGATAATAGAGAGTCACAGCTTTCTCTGTCATCTCACCTGACAGCATGGGTTTGCCATAATTTCATGTGCTGACTCATAGAACAAAATATACCCCTATAGCATGAAGGAAATATGTTACCTTCCTTTGGGGTAGAGGAGATATTTTTCTCAGTTATTTATTAAGTATCTGACAGTCTCTGCAGTGAACTTTATATTGGCCTTCACAATACAGTATTGGCTGCAGTTAGTGGGTGCAATTAGGCTCACAATGAAGGCGTGGCTTAAAAATCGGGCGACGGTAGTCGAATGGGGGCGTGGTGTGGGCGTGATTGGGGCCGCTGCGTGACGTCACACACATCCGCTGTGGTCAGAAAAATGGCGGTGGGTCTTCTACGGCCGCAGCCAGGTGTATGAGGTTGTGTGATGTGCTGCAGAGTTGCACGTAGAAACTGCGATGTGCTGCAGAGAGAGGCTGTCATCACAGTACTGGGCTATCTTCCAGCACCCATCAGAGTTATCACTTATTACAGCTCCAATACCATGATGAACATACTTTTATACAATGTTGCAGAATGAATGTGTATAATAGGAAAATTAGCCATGTGTATTAGATCAAATGGATTGTGGATAGAACAGTCCCCATATGGGGATTCGGTCTCTAGGTCGACAGTAACTAGGTCGACCACTATTGGTCGACAGTAACTAGGTCGACAGTGTTTCTAGGTCGACAGGGTCTCTAGGTCGACATGTTCTAGGTCGACAGGTCAACATGAGTTTTTCACGATTTTTTCCTTTTTTTTTGAACCTTTTCATACTTAACGATCCATGTGGAATACGATTGGAACGGTAATCTGAAGCATGGTGAGCAAAGTGAGCCATGCGAGGGGACACCGTGCACTAATTGGGGTTCCCGGTCACTGTACGAAGAAAACGACAACAAAAAACATAAAAATTCCACGTCGACCTTTTGACCTGTCGACCTAGACCACGTCGACCTAAAGACCCTGTCGACCTAGAAACCCTGTCGAACCTAGTTACTGTCGACTAATAGTGGTCGACCTAGATAGTGTCGACCTAGTTACTGTCTACCTTCCATACCACACCTCCCTGTGTGTATGTCTTCACACGGTCATTGATGGGTAGTTAGGAAACTGACTGAAAGATATGAACAATCTCGTTCATTAATTAATGAGATACCGTTCATATCTTTCAGTGTGGAGGCACCAGCGATGAACGATGCGCGGCCCCGCGCTCGTTCATCGCTGGTGCCCAGGCGGCTGTACATGCAGGCCAGTATGGACAATCTCGTCCATATTTGCCTGCACTTCTATGGAGCCGGGTGACGGGGGGGAGTGAAGAAACTTCAATCCCCCCGTCACTGCCCCCCCCCCCCCCCCCCGCCGCCGGGTCCCCGTCGACCATATCCGCCATCGGGCAGCTCGGCGGCGGATCGCTAAATGTGTAGGGCCGTTTAGTCTGTGCTCATCCTGCAACATTGTAACATATACAGGGCCCTGCAAAAGTATTCAACCCCTGTGACAGAGACAGCATTATTTGGACATGATTGTAAAACTGCAGGGTTGTAACTGGATACAATCCAGGCCAGGTATTTATTGAGGCCAGCTTTGAGAAGCAGCTGATTGCAGGCACCTGTAAGTTGCTGGTAAAAAGGCATCAGACACAAAGAACATGGCTCCTGCTGGAGGACAAGCTGCCCAGGCGATAGGCCAGGGAGTGGCTACTGTTAGGGGTTCTGAAGAATAGTGTTTGATGTATGTGAAGACTGTGAACATTGTGTGGCGGTACAGAACTAACCTGTCCTGTGAATCCTGCAATTGCCTGTAAACTGCCTGCAGTGAGAATAAAACTTATCTTGGATTTTACTCAGGTCTGTGTGATTCCTGTCACACCCCTTACAAAGTAAACAGATTATGTTCTTTATTATTGATCCAGAGGATAATTGAATGCCAATTGTTAGGGCAATGTCTTCATTTGTGTAAACCAGCAGCCTCCACTGGGGTTGAGTTTTCTTTCTTTTTTCCTTTGGGGAAGGGGGTGGGGGGTGTTAATCTGCAGACAATTAGTTAATTATGTGAAAATGTACTTGAAGAGCCTACTGGTGTTTTATTTGTGATTCAGACAAATCTATTGACTTTTTAAAGTGAAGCTACAGTATGTCTGGAAGTCTGGCAGCTGGTGAAAGCTGTGAGGAGGAGGATGGAGCATGTCCTCCCTGCAGCTAGGCATAGGCCATAGGAGATTATGTAATAGACTAGTATTTTGAACCCGTCATTTACCAGGACGCTAGCTCTGTCTCATCTCTGTGTGTGTGTGTGTGTGTGTGTGTGTGTGTGTGTGTGTGTGTGTGTGTGTCCCTCCGCCCCCCTGTCCCTCCTCCCATCCAGGGTCGGACTGGCCCATAGGGGTGCAGGGGAAACCACCGGTAGGCCCCACTGCCTGGAGGTCCACATCCTCCTCTAGGGATCAGGTTCCAGACTCAGCACTTGAATTATACACTATACATAGGTTACCTTATACTGCACACTATGTATTTACGCTATATATTTATCAAAGGGCCCAGACCATACACTGAAAGTTGGCCAAGCCTCTAAACATGGGCCCCTACCTCTGCATTTCCCCGGTGGGCCCTTCATGCCCCAGTCCGACACTGCTCCCATCTGTCTCTCATCTCTATCCCACTCCCTTTTCCTCTCTCTCATCCATGTCCCCCATCAGTCTCTCTCATTCCTGCCTGCCCCCGTCTGTATCTCTCTCACTTCTATCCTCATCTCTCTCTTCCCATTCCCGCTCATCTCTCTCACTCTCATATATGCCCCCCATCTATTTCCCTCTCATCTCTGTCCCCTCGTCTCTCTCATGTTCTTTCCCACCATCTCTATCGCTCACCTCGCAGTCTTTCTCTCTCATCTCTCACACTCATACCCCTTTCACTCTGCCAAAAATAACCCAGGTTGCATGTGAATGCGCAGTAACCCGGGTTTTTGTGCAATGCGGATGGGCCCAGGAGAAATAACCTGGATTGAGCGACTTGGTATTTCAACCTGGGCAGCGACCAGGACTGAACACGGTGTCAATACGGGTCACTGTGCGGTGGGAACGGATAACCCAGGTCGATGCGACCTGGGACCCATTAACACTATAGGAAACCCGGCTCTTGGAGAGGGTTAGGCTTAGGCTGCAGAGAGGGGGAGTTAGGTTTAGGCCCCCCCCCAGGGAGGGTTAGGCTGCAGGGGAAAGAGGGTTAGGGTTAGGCTGAGGGAAAGGAGGGTTAGGGGGGCATTGGGGAAAGGTGAGTATACTTACCTTGTCCCTATCAGGAATCTCACCATCGGGATGCCTCGGTCTGTATTCTGACCACTGGCAAGTCAGACCCAACCCATTACAGTAAGTAGACCAGTGATTTTCAACCTTTTTTAACTCGTGGCACACCGAACATTATTTTAAAATTGGCAAGGCACACCACCAGTTCCCCACGGGAAAAAAAAAACACACATTGGCCCTCACAGTAAAAAAATAATCCACACATACATTGGCCTACACAGAAAAAAAACAATCACATTGTTTCCCACATAAATCACGTCGCTCCCTACATAAATCCTATTTCTCCCCACAAAAATCAATCACTTTGTTCCCCCCAAAAATCCTTTTGCTCCCCACATAAATCCTATTGTTCCCCACAGGAGAAATAACATAACAAATATTAGCCCCTACCGGTCAGCTGTCCTCCTTCCTGTCCCTCACTGGTGGGGGTTGTTCATAGTGGAGTGCTGCGAATACTGAGCAGCGGGTGGTCGGGCAGGTGTGGATGTGGGTGGGCAAAGAAAGTTGTGGATGCGGGCGGGAAATGGAAGATGTGTATGTAGGCGGGTGGGCTGGCTGGGGGGTGAGACACGGCTGCCATGACCTATGTCACATCGCCATGTCTACAAGGCATAGGTCACAGGCGGGGCACGAGTGATCTTCTAAGTAAAACCCGGGCCAACAGTTCACTCTGAAGGTGCAGGCAGCTGCTCTGGCTCCGCGGCACACCTTGCAAATGGTCGCGGCACACTGGTCGAAAAAGCCTGAAGTAGACAATAACAAATAATTCTGTATAACCAAATTACAGAGGGGAATATTTGTAAAAATAAAATTGCAGGATATGCCCTGAAAACAGAATTATATTTTTGGGGCTACAAATATTAAGCCACACCAGAATATTTGTACAGGGAACCTCAGCAGATATCGCTAATATTTGTATTTCAAAAGCACCCCCCCATATATTTCTAAGGAGGCTGCTAAAGGTCAAGTGTTCCAAGCTTGTAACCGGCCTATCAGCTACATTAATCAGAGGTTTCCTGGAGAGGCTCCTGAAGGATCCTTCCCGGTACTCTCTGTTAGCACATGCGTGGACTGTGATAACCACATAGTAACGCAGTCGCTGTCTGAACCTGGAAGTAAATCGATCACATTAGCAATCACTTCCTATACATCAGAGGGATGATGTCCTATCGGAAACCCCTGTCCCTGCATGTGACTATTGTTAAATGTCGGCGATCTGTAATTTCTTATTTAAAAATGATAATTATCAGGACTAAGTACAGTTAATTGATAAATATGTCCCAAAATCAGGTTTGTAAAGACTCTTAAGTGCTAATTCAATTAGGCATGACTAGTTTGTGCCCGTGAGCCGGCTATATGCTGCACCTACAGTATCACTGGTCATCACAGGCGTGCGCAGCACATTTTATTAGGGGGTGCACTGTTGGAGGGGTGTGTCTAGCACCGCCTTTTGGGCGTGTCTAGCACCATCTATTGACAGTCAACGTAATATAAAATATCCACCCTTGTACCAATCCTAATAATGCAGATGCATTGTCAGATGTTGTGGTGTGCACCAAACAAACACCCCTGATGGCACTCACTGCAATTACACTGCTCCTCCTCAGCCTGGTCTGGCTCCCCCTCTCTTTCCCCTGCAAGCTGCAGTCACTCACTGACACTGACAGTCGCAGACTAGTTACTGCTGCTAGAAAAACGAGTGACGTGCCAATGCTGCTGCCAACCGCCTGCCAGTATTGAATTTGTCTTCCTAAGAGGAACGCTGGCTGCATACTGCTCCTCACCAGTGGCTGGCGTTGGCATATAATAGAAGGAGAGAGGTGGGCGTGTGACGGGTGGGCGTGCAAGCAGCATGATGTCATCACGTCACATCACGCTGTTTTTGTACATTGAGGTGGAGCCAGGAGTTTGAAAGCCGGTGGCAGTGGCACCCTTGATTAACCCAGGCATCCGGTCAGTAATGCAGTCCTGACAGGGTGCAACGCAGAGGGGACAGTAATCAGCTTGCTCGGTGATCGCTGCATCAGGAATGTGAGATCGGATATGCTGGTCATAGGCACCGGAGCAGAAAGGAGGGATGAGCGCAGGGGTGTTTTACGGGAGGAGGGGACCCGCGTGCAGCTCCTCTCCCGCAGCTAGTAGACTCTGACATAAAGCCAGAGACTACTGCGCATGTGCAGGTCTCCGGGAACATGGCGCCCACGCCTTGTTCCCAGGGACATCTTTAGTGCACGTCTTTAGTGCCCCGCAGTGTTTGCGAACGCCTCTGCCTGTTTGATAGTTAGAGGCGTTTGCGAGCGGTAACGCTCTTTTTCCAAGGCGGAGACGGAACGTTGCGGGGGTGGCGGCATCTGAACGGGGGCGTGTCGGCTGCGTTATCGGGATGGCTGCGTGACGTCACACAGCTGCGCCGATCAAAAAGATGGCGTACGGGCCTCCTACTGTCGCAGCCAGGCTGCGCCGGTAAGAGGCATCCACAATTTCTGCGGATAGGAAAGTATAATGTATGGGTGCAGGGTGTGGATCAAGGGCCTTTGTGCCATACGGGTGGCATTTGATATGGGTATGCTGGGCACCGGGATCCCCATCGCCGGCGTACCGTAGTACACTATGCCATACATACACCCTGCACCCATTACAGATACAGCCATGCTTGGTAAACCTTTTTTTGTGCACAAACAATTAATATTGTGATTGAAAATGATTGAAAATGTAATAATGCATTTTGTGCGGAGAGCAGACAGGGTCACAGACATTTTCAAACCCAATTTAAACTGTGCATGAGATTGGGTCTGGCTGTCTTCAGCTCTCCTCTGAATGGAAACTGCTCTGCACCGCTATGTTTCACTTTGGCAAAAGAACATATTTCCAGACGTGCTCTGAGCAAAGTACTGTAATGAAAAGCTTCTCTGAATACAGTATTCATTTCTCCTTTTATTCATTTAAACCACAAGGCGCTTATTTTTCACAATCCACATTTCAGATGCAGTTGTGAGGGGGAAACACTCGTCCAAACTCACAGTGTGGTATTACTAATACCCCTTTTACACCGCCAGCTTTGAAGAACACGGGTTATTGCACATGAGCGTGCAAAACCCGTGCTGCTGTGCGGTCTGTAAGGGCCCGGATGGAATAATCTGGGTCGAGCGACCCGGTATTCCAACTCTGGTAGCGAGCAGGCGACAAGCTGTGTTGTGTGAATGGGAAGTCGGGTCGCATCGACCCGTTTCCCGTTCACTCTGTGCGGACGGGCGTCGCTCGGAGATCATGTGATCTCTAAGCACCGCCCCCCGCCGAGTCAGTGCTAACGTCGCCAACCTGGCAATATGCCTGGTTAGGAACAGCAGCGGTGAGGGGCCTGAGACGGGTCGCACCGGGAAGCACCTGTTTAGGGCTCCCGCGTGCGACCCACCTCTGGCGTTCTAAGAGGGATATTAATATTGCAGGAATTTATCAAAATGAAGATGCCGGGACAGAGCTTGTGATACCTTACACTGCTAACCCTGGTCCAGCCCAGGTCACTGAACACGGGTTTGAAGCCTTGTCACAGCGGCTTGAAACCCTGATTACACCGCAGACAGGACCTGGGTAATTGCCGGAGCTTCCCTCTGCCGGCGTTTGGAGATGACACAATCTCCAAGTACCACTGCCAGCTCTTTTTAGGCTTGTAACGGGACTGGAACATTCCGTCACCTAGGTCCTTCCCGGGTCCAACCCTGGTTGGATTCCCAGGTCACTAGACTCAGGTTGTTTTTGGGACCCTTTTACACTGAGCCGCGACTTGGGCCAACATGGCAATAGGTGGCGCTGTAAAAAGGGTATTGGCAAGCTCTGTCCTGGTGAATAAGGAGTAGGCCGCTTCTTCACATTTGTTTTATGCTGCATTGCACTGGAATTCAGGTTTACGCATGCGGTGGCTTCACGTCAACACAGATATGTAAATGCAAACAAGCCTGCAACCTTGCGCCTTGTGTAACCCGCCTGTTGTGCACATTTGCCTAAGAAAATGTATCCCTCTTGCTTGATACCACATTCTAGTATAGAGGTTTAGCCATCCACTTTTTCTATTTACCAAGCACACCGTTGTCCTAAATTGGGTCTTACAGCACCTTGGGATCTATGCACAGTGTGACACCTCATGTGTTCTGGACATACGCAAAAAGATTCTGGTGTAAAAGTATACTTCATGTTCACTTTGCAGGTATGTCAGCATCATACTTGCCTACCTGACCCTCTCCATGAGGGAGAAAATGCTCTGTTCCTGGACTTTCCTGGTAATGTATGATTGCCATCACCTGTGGTGAGCTAGTTAATTGATAAGAAAGGTGTTTCACCACAGGTGATGGCAATCATACATTACCAGGAATGTCCAGGAACAGAGCATTTTCTCCCTCATGGAGAGGGTCAGGTAGGCAAGTATGGTCAGTATACAGTACAGTACGTCTAACTGTAAAACAGTGCATGACTTACGTCCCACTATAGCGTAAAGTTGCTGCTTGACATCGTGTGGAAGAGACAGCATGATTCCACATGAGGGAAATGTAAAACGGCAGACTTTTGCAGGATTGGAACACCAGCAACAGGTCTGATGGAATCCAGTCCAGGTTTTAGCTGAGTCTTCGGTCAGCCACAGCTGGGCTAATCACTTCACCTTGTCTGCTGTCTTTAAAAATGTGCAGTAGGCCATTACTCCTGATGCCAGCAAGTAGCCAGGCGATAGCTACCGCCAGCAGTACTCATCACTGGTGATTGCCAGCGGTAGTCTTTGATACAGAGCAAAAAAAATATTATCTCTATGTGATAAATTATTTACACCTAAATTCAAAGAGCTGTTGCCTAGAGACAGACTCTGGTAAGACCCCATCCTGACAAAATGCTGGAAGCAGATAGCTCACTCTGTTTCCTGGTTCAGATCTTCTACAGTGGGGCTGACGGAATCTCTTGTGAAAATCTCATGGAAATCTTGCTAAAGAGTAGCCCATAGGCTACTATAGACTAACACCATCTACAGATGGCCTTAGCAAATGGGGCCAAAATCTGACTGTACAGCAGCTCCCTTAGGGGTCTATTCATGAAGCAGTGAAAAGTGTGGAGAAGTGAGTCTGTGGAGAAGTTGCCCATGGCAACCAATCAGCTGCTCCGTTCAGTTGTATAGTATGCAAATGTTACTTCAATGCTGATTGGTTGCAATGGGCAACTTCTCCACTGGCTCACTTCTCCACTCTTATCACTGCTTTATGAATAGACCCATTAGAATTCTGTGGGGGCTGCTTTGTGACCGTAAATGGAGGTACCATGGCAGTTGTCGGATATATCTGTTGCAGTCCCTCCATAAATACCGGTGTTCCTTAATATTTACAGATACCCACTAATAAGCACTAAGGGGCATGTTTATTAAAATATGATTGAGGGATATCCCCCGAAAACATCCAATTTCTGGGGATATCCCCCAAATATACTTCAATAATTGACCCTTTAGTGCTTATTGAATGACAGGGTTGTTTGAAAATGGCAGACGATCAGACAGTCATGTTACATTTTTTATTATTTCGCACTGTGGAGTCTATTCACGAAGCAGTGAAAGAATGGCGAAAACAGAGAAAATCTGTCTATTGTCCTCCCATCCTTTTCCTTTATATCCGCAAGTCCATGGCGTGTTTATGATAGGTGCATAGCATACGCTGCAGCCTTTTCTTCAGCACTTACCTCTCCGGAGTCCAGCGTCCGCTATGACAGCCCTGCAAAATCACTGGGAAAATGGCCTCCGCAGCATTTTCCCGAAGTCCTGCGCCGTAGACTCTAGCACTGCTCTAGAGACTCTAGCTTCCGGCACTGTCACTCAGAATGACATTGACTACACTGCCAGGCTGCAGGTAAAAGAGAGAGAGGAGGGGGCCTGATTGAAGACTGCCCATTGCCCCCCTTGTCTCTTAATACGCCCCTGCACCAAGTAATGTAGTTACCTGCACAAATAATGAAGACTGAAGTTTCTTTGCAAAGAAAACTGTCAGATATCTGCTGAAAGAGAATAGACATTTGGGCACACCTCCCAACTGTCTCCCGATTTTTGTGGGACTGTCCCATTTTTGGGGGACTATCCCGCTGTCCCACCCGCGGGCCGGTGTCCTGCGGTTGGGGGGGGGGGGGGGGGGGCAGTTGGGAGGCTCCTGTCACTCGCTGTTCTGCTTAGCAGAGCATTCGTGAATAGACGCTGTGCGCATGCCCACAGCATCTATTCGCAGGAGACAGAAGGACGGGGGGCATGCCAGCAGCTCATAAAGCGCTGGGCATGCCCCAACAGTGATGAAATATGGGGGCGTGGCTCATGATCGTGGTGCTCCCAGGAAGCCCTCTTCTCCATAAGCCACACCCCTTTTTGGCCGGGTGCGGCTTTGCCGCGTGAAGGTGTTGGGAGGTATGTTTGGGCATACAGAGAACAGTCATATGAATTTGGGACAAGACAAAGACGGACAAGAAGGGCAGATGTGAGTTGATGGTGGGGCATATAAAAGATAAAGGGATGAGATATTATCCTTTATTTATATGGCACCATTTAGCTCCAGTGCCTCACTACGTGATTCCGGTGATTATCTTCCCATACTGCCCACTACAGACGGGAAGCGTTAAAGCCACCTACTTTTCCGGGAGTGCGGGGATACTACCCGAAGAATCGCGAGTCTCTCGCAACTTCCGAGAGAGTAGACAAGGTTTATAAAGTGCAGCAGCAGTCATTTTACCCATATGAGCAGCAGGGCGGCCAAACACAAAGGTTTGATGCTATTGATGGCAGTGGGAAGGAGATGATGGTATAAGTGAAGGATGGAGAAGCACATGAGGATGGAGGGCCCTGCTCGTGAGAGCTTACATGCAGGGAGGACCGAAGTGAGTACTACCTAGCAGTATCGGTGGTTATAAAACTCCCTGTGACCCACCTAGACACGATTCAGACCCGCTCATACAACATCACTTCCTGTTAGACCACGGTAGGCCTCTCCCCTTGGAGGCTTTCAGGGAAAGATGATGTTGTAGTTCCACGCAGCTGGAGAGTTAGTTTCCTTAGGCATTCTCAATGGCCTGAGTGGGGGAAGCAGTTAGCTTCCCGACAGACGGGATCCTGGCGGTCGATATACCGACGCCGGGATCCCAAAGTAGGACGCAATGCTGGCATCTACATACCGATGCTGCTCGGGATGCCGGCGTCACATTACCGACAGCTGGCATCCCGATGGTCCGCACAACGGGACGCGCTGGCGTCCTGCCGCCGGTGGGTTAGGTTTAGGCAGAAGAATGGGGGTTAGGGTTAGAGTGCAAGGCCGGCAAGATTAGGGTTAGGGACTGGGGAGGGTGGGTTAGGCACATAAAAGGGGAGGATAAGGTTCGGTATCAAGCGGGGAGGGTTAGGTTTAAGCAGGAGAATGGGTGTTAGGGTTAGAGGGCAGGGCCATTAGGGTTAGGGACCGGGGAGGGCGGGATAGGTTAGGCACATAGTAGGGGAGGTTAGGGGTAGGCACCCACAAGGGAGGGTTAGGGTTAGGCACCCACAAGGGAGGGTTAGGGTAGGGGGAAGAGGAGGGTTAGGGGCTTCCTGGTGGCCTGTCGGGATTCTGATGGACAGGATGCCGTTGTCGGTATACTTACAGCCGGCATCCAGTCCATCGGCAATTCATACTGAACCCCTGAGTGGGACTGTACAAATATTACATCCCCCCTAATGTGTTTCCACAATAGACAGCTGAATAAGAGAATTGCAGCTAATAATGTTTTACATGACAGAGTCTTGCTTGCTGGGTAGCATATTCCACACTGGCGTTGGTATTGAGAGGTAAAGAATGCATGGCAGAGCAGACAGCGGTGTAATATTTCCAGAACATGATCCATCTACCCAGGCTACAACACAGAGCTTAAATCCGACCAGTCCTACTTTACCTGAAATGGTTAAACTGATCTCTGTAATGACATTAAATGCAGTGTGGGCGGTAGTTAATTTTCTCCTGAATTAATATAAATACCATTAAGAGACAAATCTGCCTTTCCCTGATGAATTTGTGGATGTTCAGGCTTGGAATGTCTCCGGCACAGGAACCCGTCCGCGTTACTTCCGATCACCGATGGCTGCGCTCCTGGCCCCTCTCATCTTTTCACCTCTTCAATATTTAATGTACCTCCTTGCTGTGGCCCACATTGTGACATTTTATGGAACAGTCTTATGGAAATCGTGCTGATGACTGTTGTTTATTTATATATATATATATATATATATATATATATATATTTTTTTTTTTTTTTTTTTTTTTTTAAATTAAATTATAACCTGAACATTTGTACTTAGTGGGGCCGCTGCAGAGTTGAGCAGAGTTTGGTTTTACGGACGGATCTTGCGTGTTTCCGCAATGCACATTGGGGGTCATTCCGAGTTGATTGCTCGCTAGCAACTTTTTGCAGCACTGCGATCAGGTCAAAACTCGGAATAACTGCGCATGCCTATGCACCGCAATGCGCAGGTGCGTCGTACGGGTACAAAGAGGATCGGTGCTGGGCGATGGATTTAACTAATAATCCATTCGCACCACCGATCGCAAGGTGATTGACAGGAAGAGGGCGTCAACTGACCGTTTTCTGGGAGTGTTTGGAAAAACGCAGACGTGTCCAAGCGTTTGCAGGGCGGGTGTCTGACATCAATTCCGGGACCAAAAAGACTGAAGTGATCGCAGCGGCTGAGTAAGTGCAGAGCTACTCACAAACGGCAAAAAACTTTTTTGTGCCGCTCGGCTGCAAAAGCGTTCGCACACTTGTGAAGCGAAAATACACTCCCCCATAGGCGGCGACTATCTGAACGCAGCGCTGCAAAAAGTTGCTAGCGACCGATCAACACGGAATGACCCCCATTCTCCGTAGCTGTGCGCACACATCTACAGGCGATCCAGAGTTGTAGGCAGCTCAGCCGAATGAGCTTTAATGAATGATAAAAGGTGCATTCACACATAGGCAATTTTAGTTATGGCGCGTTGATGCATCTGCGGACTTTGCAGAGTTGCCTACTGTTCCAGAAGGTGCAGGAGACTGTCGATAGTCACCCGGGCCGTACTCCTGGAAGAGTGGTTGGATTTCCCGTAGCCTGCCCATTTCCTAGTAAAGTGGGTAGGATAGGGAAAAAAATACTGCAAATCATTGGTCAGTATGGGGGCGGGGCTAAATGTACTTGATTTGTGTTATTTTAGCCCCAGCTCTTCCCCACGGAGTGGTCCGCTGCATATCCTCTCTGGACTCTGAGCAGTCACATAGATGTGTACAGACTTGCATACCAATATCCACACTTTGTATCCGTCCAATGCAGTGTGGGTAATTACCAGTGGCAAACGCAGGATTTCTAGAGGGGGGGTTTCCAAATGCAATCCACAATCTCCCACTCTGCGGAACATGGAATACAATATTAATATTTAACACTATGGGGGGTCTATAGTACAGGCTGTATCAAACACATTTAAAATAAATAAGATAATGTTAGTGGTCAGGAAAAGGTTAAACATACCATAATAAATAAATACACAAACATAATAGAACCAGTACTGCACTTTCTAAGCACACATTCTCCCACCTCATGGTGAAGCTCCTGTCTCTTCTACCTGGTAGCTACTCACTGGTCCAGTGCACTGATTGAGGCCTCAGAAGCAGAAGAAGCTTCTGCCCCTAGGCACGTGTAGCAGCTTAAACTGCATGATGTGGCAGCAGCTCTAATAATTGTATTATATACCATTGCAATTGTTGTCATAATTTGAGCCACTTGCCAAGAGAACGGGGTTTCCAAGCAACTGGAAACCCCCCTCCCCCCTTGTGTTTGCCTATGATTACAGCTGATATGTGCTTAACCCTGCATCAGCCTTAGAGGTATATTTACTAAAGTGCGGGTTTATAGAAGTGGAGATGTTGCCCATAGCAACCAATCAGATTGTAGCTATTATCATCTAGAAGGTGCTAGTAGAATCTGATTGGTTGCTATGGGCAACCTATCCACTTCTAAAAATCTGCACTTTATTAAATATACCCCTCAGTGTCGCTGCACAGCAGATCCAAAACACTTCAAAAGAAGCATGGGCCCTCATTCCGAGTTGTTCGCTCGCTAGCTGCTTTTAGCAGCATTGCACACGCTAAACCGCCGCCTACTGGGAGTGAATCTTAGCTTAGCAGAATTGCGAACGCAAGATTAGCAGAATTGCGAATAGAAATTTCTTTGCAGTTTCTGAGTAGCTCGATACTTACTCTGCCACTGTGATCAGTTCAGTCAGTTTCGCTCCTGGTTTGACGTCACAAACACACCCAGCGTTTACCCAGACACTCCCGCGTTTTTCCCAGAAGCGGTAGCGTTTTTTCGCACACACCCATAAAACGGCCAGTTTCCGCCCAGAAACACCCACTTCCTGTCAATCACACTCCGATCACCAGAACGAAGAAATTTCTTCGTTAAGCCGTGAGTAAAATACCAAACTTCTTAGCAAATTTACTTGACGCAGGCGCGGTGCGAACATTGCGCATGCGCAGTTTGCGGAAAATCGCTGCGATGAAAAATAACGAGCGAACAACTCGGAATGAGGGCCATTATGCATACAAAATACAGCCTCAGCTCGAGTTGTACTTCATGGGAATCACAGCTATAAAACTGGGTGCTAATATGTAAAGTTGGCGTCATGCGTGGTACAGCACACTGGGGGCGTGGTCACGGGTGCTGCTGCTGGGTAGGGGCGGGGCGGGGTGTGTCTGCAAATTCCCGTCATCGTGGAACCGCCCCTGCCCCCCAATGTCGAGATTACAGGCATTGAGAGGCAAGGCGGCGGGGCCGTGATGACGCAAATCACATCATTGGCCCCCCCTTGGGAGTGGTGGCAGGGGTTTACGGACAGGTGGCGGCGGGCTGGAAGACCTGGCCACTCTTCTGGGGGACTGGGACAATTTTCAGGAGCCACTCGCCCATTCCGGGAGAGTAGGCAAGTATGAGCTAGTGGGCATGGCTGAGACTGAGCTTCTATCCTGCAGTAATATCTTGTTGTATTATGAAACATAGAAAATATAATTTGACTGCAGATAAGAACCACTGGTCTACCCCTGGGTTAGGGTATTAGGTTGTTAAGGGTTGTGGTGAAGTTAAGTGAAGAACAGGAAACAATGGGGGTCATTCCGAGTTGATCGTAGCTGTGCTAAATTTAGCACAGCTACGATCGTTAACTCAGACATGCGGGGGGACGCCCAGAACAGGGCTAGTCTGCCCCGCATGTCAGTGCTCCCCCCCCCCCCCCCCCCCGCACAAATACAAAGGCATCACACAGAGGTATTTTATTTGAGGAGTAACTCCCGGCCAGCGCAGCCGCTGTGGCCCGCCCTCCCAACAGTCTGGCCACGCCTGCGTTGGCAGGACCGCTCCCCCTAAACGGCGGCTTAACCCCGCCGTTCAGCCCCCTCCCGCATACCGACCGCCTCTGTTTTAGAGGCGACCGCTAGGTAACGATAGCTGCCATGCGTCGGCGCACTGCGGCGCCGGTGCATGCGCAGTTCCTACCCGATCGCTGCGCTGCGACAAACTGCTGCGAGCGATCGGGGCGGAATGACCCCCATTGGTCTATCCCAGTGGTTCCAAACCTCAGTCCTCGAGTACCCCAAACATTTCATGTTTTCCAGGTCTCCTCATGGGACTGCAAGTGAAATAATTTGCTCCACCTGTGGGTCTTTTAAAATGTGTCAGTGAGTAATGAATACACCTGTTCAACTGCTAGGTGACCTGGAAAACATGAACTGTTGGAGGTACTTGAGGACAGAGGTTGGGAACCACTGGTCACTCTAGACCAGAGGTTCTCAAACTCGGTCCTCAGGACCCCACACAGTGCATGTTTTGCAGGTAACCCAGCAGGTGCACAGGTGTATTAATTACTCACTGACACATTTTAAAAGGTCCACAGGTGGAGATAATTATTTCACTTGTGATTCTGTGAGGAGACCTGCAAAACATGCAGTGTGTGGGGTCCTGAGGACCGAGTTTGAGAACCTGTGCTCTAGACTAGAGTCCAGAGTGATAATTCCTCTTTCCCATTCTCCCCTCCTCCTGCCTGGTGTTCTGCTGTTGCTGTAAGTTAGTGGGCCCCCTCAAAAACTTTTGGTCCCCTCACAGCCACTATGGCTGAAACCTCTGTTCATTTGATATATGTCAAATTAGATGTTATTATTTTCTGGAGATAAATCCACCTATTTGCACACTGCTGCTATAAAACTAGACATATGTAGGAAATGGAAATGTAATCACCGCACTGACATTAGTTTGTTTACAGCACTTATATCATCCACATCTCACTTGTCTGTCCTATGACACTGTCTATGGGACTGCGACTCCTCGGATCATCTCTGGCTGCGACGCTGCTATAATATTCTGCGTGACTCTTTCACAGAAATTTCAGTATCGCTTATTTTCCTGTCATCGGTAATTACAGAAACACATAATGTGACAGCTGATAACCTCTCTCCAATCAGCCCCCTGGCTTTCTGCTCGCAGACAAAAACTAGTTTTCATTTCCAGGACAAACTTTGGCATATGCCGACCTAGGTGCCAATTCAGACCTGATTGGTGCTGTGCGTTTGCGCACAGCAGCGATCAGATCTGAAATGCGCATGCGCCGTTGCCGCAGTGCGTCGGCGCATGGCAGACAGCCGACGGCTGTCTTAGCCCTGCGATCGCCTCTGCCTGATTGACAGGCAGAGGCGGGAGGGGGCGGGCCGGCGGCGTTTGGCCGCTGTTTAGGGGGCGCGGTCCGGGCAATGCAGGCTTCTGTGCATGTGCTGCGATTGCATTGACGTGCGTGGGCTTTGACTATGCGATTGCATCAAGACTGACAGGCGGTGGGTGTTAGGGGCGGCGTTGGGGGGGGGGGGGCGGTGCAGGAAACGCAGGCGTGCCTCACATTTACTAACAGATGATTTCTGACATCCTTTTTAAAAAAAAACGTCAAAAATCGTCTGTAGTAAATGTGGGAAAATCGATCTGGGTCGATGGTTTGGTCGATGTTGTATTTCAGGGTCTAAATTACCCGCCCTGAAAACGGCCATTTCACACCTGCGTTTTGCCAATCAGTCCCCATAAACTCCCAGTTGACACCTCCAAACGGTCGCTTCCTGTCAATCACTTTTCTGTGAAATTCTCATTACGAGCGCGATCGCAGCGGCACCTTCACGCATGCGCATTTTGATGGTAGCACATGCTCAGTCTACTGATTATTACTCCGTTGCGTGCTAATTGGCCATTGTGTACAAACATGAATTACTGTTGGCTCAATGTTACTTCTCTCTCTTTCATTCAATACAGATGTGTTGTGCTATTAGGCAGCCTCTTTGGTTATATAGTATAAAGTGATTGAACTGGATGCTGATTGGTGGAATTGTATTCAAGGGCGGGGCCAGAGATGTCATCACTACTAAACTTATGTTTTGCATTTTTGTCCTGCAGTATGGGGGTCATTCCGAGTTGATCATAGCTGTGCTAAATTTAGCACAGCTACGATCTTCTTCCCTGACATGCGCGGGGACGCCCAGCACAGGGCTATCCCGCCCCGCATGTCAGTGCCGCCCCCCCCCCCTTCCCCGCAGAAGTGCAAAGGCATCGCACAGCGGCGATGCCTTTGCACTTCAAGAGTAGCTCCCGGCCAGCGCAGCTTTAGCGTGCTGACCGGTAGCTACTCATCGCTCCCCGGCCTGCAGCAGCTGCGTGTAACGTCACGCAGCCCCTGCGGCCCACCCCCCGTTCGGTCCGGCCACGCCTGCGTTGGCCGGACCAAACCCACAAAACTGCGGCCAAACGCCGCCGTTCCGCCCCCTCCCGCCCACCGATATTCCTGCTACGGCCTTCGGCCGTCTGGCATGCGCTGGCGCACTACGGCGCATGCGCAGTAGGGACCCGTTCGCTCTGCTGCGTTAAAACGCAGCGAGCGAACGGGTTAGAATGACCCCCTATGTCATAGTCATTAGGAGAGTAGACTTGTTTATACTGGGAAACAAAATGGATTTTGGGGCAAAATGTTAGCATTAGCCTGGGTGAAACATTTAGCATTTTGTGGGTGTAGTAGGTGTGCAGAAGGGGTACACCTTGCAAAATTAGACTTTGCAAAAATACACCTACAAAAAGGATATCCTGGAGCTAGAAAAGGTTCAAAGGCGGGCGACCAAACTAATTAAGGGTATGGAGACGCTGGAATACGAGGAAAGGCTTGCAACACTAGGCATGTTTACACTGGAAAAGAGGAGATTAAGAGGGGACATGATCAACATTTACAAGTATATAAGGGGACAATATACAGATCTTGCACAGGACCTGTTTTTGGTTAGATCAACACAGAGAACTTGTGGACACTCGCTCAGGTTAGAGGAGAGGAGATTCCGCACAATACGGCGTAAAGGCTTTTTTACGGTAAGGACGATACGTGTTTGGAATTCCCTGCCTGAGGGAGTTGTAATGGCTGACTCAGTCAACACCTTTAAGAATGGGTTAGATAAATTCCTAATGGACAAGTATATCCAGGGATATGGGGCATAGTCACGCACTATGGTTATTATAAAAAGAGGGATAAAACGTAACGGCAGACATCAGCATCAGTCAAAATTTTATACAAAATAATCGTGCATAGGAGACCACAAATAGGTTGAACTCGATGGACAATTGTCTTTTTTTCAACCTTAGATACTATGTTACTATGTTACCTTCAGGGAACGCAGAGCATTCTGCTACCTACATGTGCACTTATATTTTACAGGCACTTGGGACTCCTATACTTTCACCGGTTTACGTTCTCTCCATCCAGCTGCACTATATGGGAAGCCTGTTTCTAGTCACATGTAAAGGAAACAGAACCACACTCCCTCCTCAATAAGACAATTTAGTAATTTAGGTGAAAACTAATAAACCTCCTAATGGCTGATGAAGGCCCTGTGCATGAATCAGTGATAACACTTTGGGGGTCATTCCGAGTTGTTCGCTCGTTATATTTTTCTCGCAACAGAGCGATTAGTCGCTAATGCGCATGCGCAATGTCCGCAGTGCGACTGCGCCAAGTAAATTTGCTATGCAGTTAGGTATTTTACTCACGGCATTACGAGGTTTTTTCTTCGTTCTGGTGATCGTAATGTGATTGACAGGAAGTGGGTGTTTCTGGGTGGAAACTGGCCGTTTTATGGGAGTGTGTGAAAAAACGCTACAGTTTCTGGGAAAAACGCGGGAGTGGCTGGAGAAACGGAGGAGTGTCTGGCCGAACGCTGGGCGTGTTTGTGACGTCAAACCAGGAACGAAACTGACTGAACTGATCGCAGATGCCGAGTAAGTGTGGAGCTACTCAGAAACTGCTGAGAAGTGTCTATTCGCAATTTTGCTAATCTTTCGTTCGCAATTTTGATAAGCTAAGATTCACTCCCAGTAGGCGGCGGCTTAGCGTGTGCAAAGCTGCTAAAAGCAGCTTGCGAGCGAACAACTCGGAATGAGGGCCTTTAACCTTAAATTAAATAATGACACAGAGACTAAAGGGGGGTACACACGGAGCGATAATCTAAGCAAATTGAAATTAGCGCCCCCCCCCCACCGTCTCACCCCGCACCCTCAGCACACATCGCGCTGTGCTAAGCGCACACACATCTCTCCTCAATCGGGCTGTGAGTACTGGCCTTTAGATAACTGTTAGCTTATTTATTTCAATGAGCTATAACTTTAAATGGCTGTAAGGAAAAAGGCCGTAAGGTGAAACGCCTTCCGCAACCCGCAAAAACTGACAACATCATCACAACCATAAACCAAACCTGCTAAACCCACCATGGTATCCACTCAAGCTATCTAAGCTAACTTTTCCTATCTAGTCAATACGCTCTTCAACGTTGTGGTGGGGTTGGTGCCTGAGAGGTAGTGGGCTGGGCTTGGAAGGGTCACTTGCACTCATTCTGCCATGCCTGTTTCCAGTTGTTCCAACGATTCCATAAACGTCAGTGTGGCGTGGTTTTCCGGGGGCAGCACCAAACCCAGAATGTGTTGGAAGGCGAACAATTCGGAGGCTTTTCCCAAATAAAATCTCAGCACGTCCAGGTGTTTTGCACTCTTGTAAATTACTTTTATATGTCTTCAAAATATATACGATTTGGGGGTTCATAATGAAGGGGGAAGGGATTGCTGTGTATGAGAGTATATCTGAGAGCTTTCTGGGAGTGTTTGGAAAAACACAGGCTTGTCCAAGCGTTTGCAGGGTGGGTATCTGACGTCAATTCCGGGACCGGACAGGCTGAAGTGATCGCAGCGGCTGAGTAAGTTCTGGGCTACTCAGAAACTGCACAAATATTTTTTGTACCGCTCGGCTGCACATGCGATCGCACACTTGCACAGCTAAAATGCACTCCCCTATGGGCGGCGACTATCTGATCGCAGCAGTGCAAAAAACCCCTAGCGAGCGATCAGGTCTGAATTAGGCCCACGTGCACTGCTGGGGGTGCAGATATAACATTTGCAGAGAGAGTTAGATTTGGGTGGGTTATTTTGTTTCTGTGCAGGGTAAATACTGGCTGCTTTATTTTTACCCTGCAATTTAGATTGCAGATTGAACACCCCCCCCCCCCCCAAATCTAACTCTCTCTGCACATGTTATATCTGCCTCCCCTGCAGTGCACATGGGGGGTGATTCCGAGTTGTTCGCTCGTTAGCTGCTTTTAGCAGCATTGCACACGCTAAGCCGCCGCCCTCTGGGAGTGTATCTTAGCTTAGCAGAATTGCGAACGAAAGATTAGCAGAATTGCGAATAGAAATTTCTTAGCAGTTTCTGAGTAGCTCCAGACCTATTCACAAATAGCGAACAGTTCAGTCAGTTTCGTTCCTAGTTTGACGTCACAAACACGCCCTGCGTTCGGCCAGCCACTCCCCCATTTCTCCAGACACTCCCCCGTTTCTCCAGACACTCCCCCGTTTCTCCAGACACTCCCCCGTTTCTCCAGACACTCCCCCGTTTCTCCAGACACTCCCGCGTTTTTCCGCACACTCCCAGAAAACGGTCAGTTTCCGCCCAGAAACACCCACTTCCTGTCAATCACACTCCGATCACTTCAACGATGAAAATTGTTAGTTCGGACGTGAGTAAATCTACTAAGTTTTGTGCTAAAATACTTAGCGCATGCGCGCTGCGTACCATGCGCATTTTTGCCTTAATCGCTCCGTTGCGAAAATCGGCAACGAGCGAACAACTCGGAATGACCCCCAAGGTTTTGCCCAACTGCTAACAAAATTCCTGCTGCGATCAACTCAGAATTAGGCCCTATGGGGGTCATTCCGAATTGATCGTAGCTGTTCTAAATTTAGCACAGGTACAATCAGGCACTCAGACATGCGGGGGAACCCCGCAGAAGTGCAAGGCATCGCACAGCTCCTGCGACTGGCCGGGAGAACCTCTTCGCTGCCCGGGTCGCAGCGGCTGCGTGTGACATCACGTAGCCACCGCGGCCCGCCTACCCCTCCCCGGCCACGCCTGCGTTGGCCGGACTGCGCCCCCTAAACGGTGGCTTAACGCCGTCGTCCAGTCCCCTCCCACCCAGCGACCACCTCTGCCTGTCAATCACTGCGATGCCGGCGCGTGCACAGTACTGACCCGATCGCACCACTGCGATAAACTGCAGCGTGCGATCGGGTCAGAATGACCCCCTATATCTAGATGGATAACTACTACTGATGTATGCTAGCCCTGGAACAGTAAGTGGTTCTTAGCTTTGTCAGAACACTTATACTTATGTTTCTTATATGACACTGCTTTCCGATAGGCCCCCCGGAAGAGCAGGCAGGTCTCCTGATTCTTAAGCCCCCCCGCCCCCCGCCCAGCTGCCCACTTAGTGAGTAAAGTGGGCGGTCCGGGTAGTCGTTGGCGCGATTCCTGCTGAATCGCGTCATCATAGCCACGCACCCTGCAGTATAATGCCGTAATATCGGCATTACAGAGCGAGGGGTGTGGCTTCAATGACGTGATGAGGTACCCATGCCCCATTCCGCCTCCTCTGCGCATCATAGCCCTGCCCCGCCCCCCTGCTGAGCCGACCTAGCTGCTCTCTCCCGTAGAGATAAGCCAGGATGTCGGCAAGTATGATCTTGATGCTTCCATATAATACTTGACTCAGTAGGGTTTTACCCAGAACTTACGTAGGGTTCAGTATTGTATCCTGGCTGACGGGATGCCAGCTGTCAGGATCCCACCAGCGGCATCCCGCCAGCCACAATACTGTCAGTGAGCGCAGTGAGTACCCTCGCGGGCTCGATGCGCTCGCCACGCTTCTGGCCCCGCTTTCTTTTCCCAAGTGGGAATACCAGGGAGCAGTCAGTATTCCGACCGCTGGCATTTTACCGGTTGTCAGGATTCCAGCGTCAGGATCCTGAACGCCGGGATCCCGACAGCCGGTATATTAACTACATCCCCTTACCTACTGTACAGTTTAATTTGAACTAAGTTTGAAGTAAGCCAATCCCCTTATCCTTTGCATACATTAGTCAGAGTGGGGAGATGTACCAAGTCTTGGAGAGAGACACAGCAACAACCAATCAGCTCCTAACTGCCATGTCAAAGGCTGTGTTTGAAAATTGACAGTTTGGAACTGATCGGTTGGTAGTTTATCTCCCTCCACTTTGTCTCTCGCCAAGACTTGATACATCTCCCCCTTATTGTACTAAAGAATATTAATGATCAAACAAATGTACAAATGAAAGCATTGTTTGCCTTGTAACTGCTTTTTAATAGGAACAAGATATACTTTTAAGTTACCCGAGCGTGTCCCACCTTTGCTTTTTAGAACCGAATCCAATTCAGCAGGCATTAAAATAAGTAGTAATTTAGTCATGCAAATGAACTTGGAATTGTTGGGTCTTTCTTAGTGAATGGGTGACTTAAACATTGCATGTCAGGCGCTACCTCCCCCCCACACACACAGCCCCCCCGCACGAGTACAAAAGCTTCGCACAGCGGCGATGCTTTTGTACTTGACAAGTAGCTCCCTGCCTGCGCAGCTCCTGCGTCACACGCAGCCGCCCCGGCCCACCCCCCGCATGGTTCGGGCACACCTGCGTTGCCCGGCCCGCGTCCCCAAAATGGCGACCAAACGCCGCCATCCTGTCCCCTCCTGCCCAGCGAACGCCTCTGCTTGTCAATCAGGCAGAGGCGACCACTGGGCTGAGATACCGATAGCATCTCTGGCATGAACATGCGCACTGTGGCGCATGCGCAGTTCAGACCTGATCGGCCGCTGTGCGAAAACGCACAGCTGCGATCAGGTCTGAATTAGCCCCATTGCCTCCAGTTTCTTTGCTGTGTAACGTTAGTGCATTGCATTGATGTGGTGGATATCTGTAAAGATAATAACTGGGCTTTTTTAAAAAAATTCTAGTTCCCACTTACTATTATTATCTGTTTTGGCTGCTTGTGTTTCCATCCCGCCTCTGCTAATTGATTTATTGCTAATTTACTATCTTGGTGTTCGGGACACAGAGCCGCCATAACTCTTCCATAGGACCTTATTGAATTAACCAGCTCATTACCTCTTGATGTAAATGCCGCTAACCCAGTTAGGGTTTTCCTGTGATGTCATCGGTGCAATAACACGGGAACTGGGAAAGGAAATCAGCTCTGAAATGTGGAAAACCTTTTTATGGTGCAAGCAGGTCATTAGATGCCAGGGACATTTAACAAAAGATAGAGCCAAGCCTTGCTTCATTTAATTGAGTTTTTATTGCAGCAATTCATTTTAAGTATTGTGCATGTACCTGAAGATAGCTCTGTAGATTGTGAATGCCTGTGTAATTCTGCTATAGAGTCATCTATTTGTATTTAGTAGTGTGTTGATGTGTAAAGGCCTCCATACATCAGCGACCGATTGGGGCAATGGACCGATCCCTCGACAATCGTGTTGGGGGATCAGGATTTTTAAACATGTTTAAAAAATCCCGATTCGCTGATCGGAAACGGTCGGGATCGGCAAATCGGGCGTTTTTAACATGGTTAATTTCCTAGACGGATCGCCTATCCTTGATGGCCGCCGATCAGAGAATCCTGACGGCGGATTGGCGTTTCCGGCAGGGTCAGTGAATCACCTCATAGATGTATGGCAGCCTTTACTCCCACTATCCTGTATTTCAAAGAGAGGAAGTCGTAATCGTTAACATTTTTCAGGCATTAACAGTATCCGGTTCCCTTAAGTTGTAGAAATGTGCTCCCATAGCCTTGTATAGTAATTACTAAATAAAGTCAATTATTAAACACCATCTAAAGATTTCATTACCTGTCGGCCTGGATCTGAGAAGCTTACGATGCTTGGAGTATAATAAATTGCTCATTTTCACAGGTCTTATAAAAAGCTATGGTGTTGCGTTTGAGAATAAGGGGTATATTCAATAAGAGTCAGGTCCATTCCGACATGCAGTTGTCGAAATGGACCCGACAACCCCTATTCAAAGAGCAGCCAAATCCGGCTGTCGGATTTGACCGTTCCCTGTGTCCTGTCCTGCGGCTGCCGGGTGCGCTGCCAGGAGCGGCGGGGGGAGCAGTGTGCGGCGGCCGGCGGGGGGAGCAGTGTGCGGCGGCCGGCGGGGGGAGCAGTGTGCGGCGGCCGGCGGGGGGAGCAGTGTGCGGCGGCCGGCGGGGGGAGCAGTGTGCGGCGGCCGGCAGGGGGAGCAGTGTGCGGCGGCCGGCGGGGGAGCAGTGTGCGGCGGCCGGCGGGAAAGCAGTGTGCGGCGGCCGGCGGGGGAGCAGCGTGAGGCGGCCGGCAGGGGAGCTTCCAGCGGCGGCCGGAGCTAGCAGCGGGAGTGATCTGTGCGGCAGCGGAGGAGGCACTGCAGGTACTATCATCCCGGTAGCCCGCCGCACCGCTCCCCGTCTCCTCACCTCAATCCGACTTGTTTTCAAGTCAGATCGAGTTTGTCGGAAAGGAAGCCAGAACCTGTCGGATTTTGCCCTGTTTCCGACAGCAGCAGGTGGATCGGCGGGTATTCCTCCGATCCACCTGCTTTCCGACAGCATTCCGACAAGTCAGGTTTCCCGACTTGTCGGAAAAAATGTGCCCCTATTGAATAGGTCGGAACCCCTTCCTACCTTTCCGACAAGACGGCAGTTTCTGACTCTTATTGAATATAGCCCTAAGAGGCCTATTTTCTATCATAGGCGAGATGTAGCGGTGGATACTTGGCCCAGATTTATCAAGCCTTGAAGAGTGATAAATTGCACGGTGATAAAGTACCAACCAATCAGCTCCTAACTGTCATTTTTCAAACACAGCCTGTAACATGGCAGTTAGGAGCTGATTGATTAGACTATCTTGTGGCGATAGCAGTGGGAAGGTGGGGGTTGGGGTGGGCGATACTGTTGTGCCTAGGGGTGGCCTGACCCTTAAATCCGCCTCTGTGTGTTGGCTGGGATCACACATGCGTACAGCCACATATACGATCGGTTCCCGCTTTAAAATCCCAGACCCCCTTCCTATAGGAAGGTGCATGGCTCTGGAAACCAACGCCATCTGCAGATGACACTGTTTCCTGCAAGCAAACTCCGAAAACTTTTCGGAGTTTGCTGAATACTAGGTGGCCCTATCAGGCCTTCAATAATGAATGTTCCCCTCAAAAAAGAGCTTACCCTCACATGAAATAGCCATGATACTTGAATAATGCATCAACCTTTCAAAAGTTAGAGCAGTGCATTAATAAATAGATCCCTTGCCAGTAGATTGTGTCCAATACACAGAACAAAGCTAAGCAGTATTGTACAACAGGGCAACAATACCATATTCATATAGGGGCCTATTTATCAAATAGTGGGGCAGATGTATTAACCTGGAGAAGGCATAAGGAAGTGATAAACCAGTGATATGTGCAAGGTGATAAAGGCACCAGCCAATCAGCTCCAATATGTAAATTAACAGTTAGGATCTGATTGGCTGGTGCCTTTATCACCTTGCACATATCACTGGTTTATCACTTCCTTATGCCTTCTCCAGGTTAATACATCTGCCCCAATATATTATATACAAAAAGGGAGAAGCCCTATCTCCTGTGAAAACGGTCATTTTCAGTGGTGTTAGGGGTTTTCTCTAAAGTAAGGTCCTAAACTTTCTAAAATTAAAATTATTACAGGTCTATCCAACAGTGTGTGTGTGTGGTAGTGTTTTACTACTCTGTACCTATTATTATTATTATTATTATTATTATATTTTATTTATAAGGCGCCACAAGTGTTTTGCAGCGCTGTACAAAGGACAGTACAGGGAGACAAAACTTAGCATTACAGTAAATAAATAACAAAAATAGAGTACAGGTAACAAAGAGCACCACAATTCCCAAAACATAATACAGCTTAGATGTAAGTAGCGAGGGAGTAATCATCGTACTACTTGGGGCTGGCGGCCATAGATAAAGATGAGCCTTTACCAGCAGGAGAAAAAGCAGTAAAGATGGTCGCTGAGTAGGAGAGGACTGTGAGTGAAATGTGTCGAGAAGAAGGCTTTGACAACAAGAGGAAAGAGGGCCCTGCTCTGAAGAGCTAACAATCTAGTGGGAAGGGGCGACAAACAGATGACGTGAGGTGCAAGCAAGCGGGAGGTAGCCGGGTGGCAGTATGTAAGCAAAGCAGAGATGTTCAAGGCATGAGGCAGGGGGATGGAGGAGTGGCCTCAGGACTAGGTTATGTAGGTTGATGAATAGGTGGGTTTTTAATGCCCATTTGAAGCTTTACAAGGTCGGGGAGAGTCTAATGGAGCGCGTTCCACTGAGGAGTTCAGGACAGGTAAAATCTTGAACTCGAGCATGGGAAGCAGTGACCAGGGTAGAGGAGAGGTGACGGTCATTGGCCGACTGTAGGGGGTGGGAGGGAGTATGAAGGGAGAGGAGGTTGGAGATGTAGGGAGCAGCGGAATTAGAGATGTACCTATGATTGCATTGCACTGGGAGGCCAGAGCACAAAACAAGGATATACTGTAAAGGCACATTGCAGTGATGCCTGCGTGACTCCACATATTCCTATAACTATAATGCTGCCCTCTTTATAACCAAGCGCCCCAAGAGGCTTTATGTCTTATCTGATGGTTTTGTGCTTAAAATATTTATGGTGTCAAATCCAGCAGTAACATGTTTTCTTATTTTGCATTTTTAGACCGGAGGAGGCGCTCGATTTGTGAGATAAGAGCAGACGACACAGCAACTTGTATAATCCGTCTTGTCCGGTGAGTTATTTTAAGATCTACCAGTTATTCCGAGTCACGATTATTGCTGTTTACAGGTAAACTCAGACACTTGGGAGGACAGGTCTGGTGGCTCAGTTAGTAAGATATAATAATAATAATAATAATAATAATAATAATTTTATTTATATAGCGCTCTTTCTCCAAGGCGCTTAACAGATACATAGCATAATATAGTACAGAAAATAATGAAGTACAGAACAGCTTTTCACTAAATACAGAAGCATGAAGATACTAAAAGGGACATTATGGAAATGCTGAGTAAACAGGAAAGTCTTGAGTCTACTTTTGAAGCATTCTATAGTTGGGGCCTCTCGCACTGTGCGGGGAAGTGACTTCCACAGAGCCGGAGCCGCAAGACTAAAAGCTCCACTCCCAGATGAATTACGAGAGATTCTAGGTGCTGCTAAAAGTCCTTCATCGACAGATTGCAGTAATCGAGTGGGGCAGTATGGGGTCAGTAGCTTCTTCAGGTACCTTGGGCCCTGGTCATGTAATACTTTGAAGCTCAGTAAGCCAATCTTGAAGCTGATTCGCCGTATTGATCCCTCTTTCTCTGGGACTTACTATGTGTTGGCCTGAAGCGGAAAGCTCCCCTCACAAAAGCGCAGTGCAATGTATTGATGTATCCTCAGCTTTACAAACGCCTATCACTTATCATATACAAAAATTTTGTGGGCAGATGTTGGAAAGGGAGAGTCGAGGACTTGCCCTACGGTAGCTCAACTGCACATCACATATAAATAAAGAAATTGTATTTGCTCCCATTATATCACAATCATTGGCACCTCTCTGAGGCGTGGACTTGTTGAAGAATGTAACCATGGGGGTCATTCCGAGTTGATCGCTAGCTGCTTTCGTTCGCTGCGCAGCGATCAGGCAAAAAATTGGCACTTCTGCGCATGCGTATGTGGCGCAATGCGCACGCGCGTCATACTAATGCAATGAACGATGTCGTTTTACACAAGGTCTAGCGAAGCATTTCAGTTGCACTGCTGGCCGCAGAGTGATTGACATGAAGTGGGCGTTTCTGGGTGTCAAGTGACCGTTTTCAGGGAGTGTTCGGAAAAACGCAGGCGTGCCAGGAAAAAAGCAGGTGTGGCTGGGCGAACGCAGGGTGTGCTCGTGACGTCACAACAGGACCTGAATAGTCTGAAGTGATCGCAAGCGCTGAGTAGGTTTTGAGCTACTCTGAAACAGCACAAAAATATTTTGTAGCCGCTCTGCGATCCTTTAGTTCGCACTTCTGCTAAGCTAAAATACACTCCCAGTGGGCGGCGGCATAGCGCTTGCACGGCTGCTAAAAACTGCTAGCGAGCGAACAACTTGGAATGACCCCCCATGTTCCCATGAAGATGCAGCTTTGCCCCCTCTTGGGACACGGTGGTGTACGCCTTCTCCAAAGAGTACCGATGAGGCTCAGCCATACCCGCAGAAAGATATACTACTCCAGTTTAATATAAACCACTCTCCTGTATGATGGGTGAAAAAGTTGGGGGTTGGGGGGAAGGGGGGCTCTGCAGTGCCATGAAATAGCCTTTGCTGATAGCATAGAACTCCGGCAGAAGACTCCATACCATTTACTTTCCAAATGTTTACTGTACATGCTCATTAAAATGTAATAATCAACTGCATCAACAAGCTGATAATTGCATGCCCAGGCATATGCGTCTCACCGCACGGAGCGTGAAGTAACGTTTGCACATTGACAAGCCGACTGGGAATGCAAGTATGCACAATGCCATCCTGAGATGGCATTATGTTGTTTTTCCCCTCCAACTGCACCTCTCCACAGTCCCTAAAGCTGCCTACAACAGTAAACTGCGAGATTAGAGGGACCGCAGGGAAAATCTCCTTGTTTCCACTCTATAAATAGACCTGTAAGTAAAGATCACAATGTTAATATTTAGATAGATATTTAAAAGTTACTATCATGTCTGCCTAGAGAGGTATCCCAGTTATTCCATCAGTGCCAACAGAAACATGTTCCGCCGACATACCGGAGTATAATGATCAGGCTGATTGACACTGTAACCTGATATCATAGATTGGATTGAGGTGCGGAAGTAACATTGCAATCCCTACCGCTGTATGAGTAATGAGGAGGGCCTGAATAGGGGAGTACAGAAGGGAGGGAGGCAGCAGATAGATAAGCAGATGACATGACATGATATTGCCCCTCTCCAAGCACTTCCGCTGTGCTCCCTGCCCCTGTCCTTCCGTACAGGCCATCCTCAGAGGCCCATATCTACTCATGTGTCATGGGTGGGGTATGGAAGGTCGACTCACACTTTGGTCGACAGTGTCTAGGTCGACCACTATTGGTCGACAGTAACTAGGTCGACAGGGTTTCTAGGTCATCAGGGTCTCTAGGTCGAGATGTTCTAGGTCAAAAGGTCGACATGAGCGTTTTTGTTTTTTGTACATGTGTTGTTTTCTCCGTACAGTGACGGGGAACCCCAATTAGTGCACCGTGTCCCCTTCGCTCATCATGCTTTGGGCAGGGTCCGTCGCTGCGCTCGGCACAGGTTACTATTCTCAATCGTAATCCACGTGGACCGTTAAGTACGAAAAAGTTCAAAAAAGGAAAAAAATTGTGAAAAACTCATGTTGACCTGTCAACCTAGAACATGTCGACCTAGAAACCCTGTCGACTTAGTTACTATCGACCAGTAGTGGTCGACCTAGTCATTGTTGACCTAAGTGTGGTGGACCTAGAGACCGGATACCATATGTCATACATAGTAAGGCTGGTATAGGAACATGCATTAGTGCTGTTCTGTGTGTGACCCATGGATTGCAGACCAATGGGGACAGGCCTGTGTGCTGGGAATGTTGGTGCCATCTGACGGGAGCAGCTCAGCCAATCAGGACTGCTCCTTGTTGAATGTGGATTAGGCAACTTGTGTAGAGTGCACATACTTATAAACCTATATGCAAAATGTGATTTAGGGGTCTATTTACTAAACCGTGGATGGAGATAAAGTGGAGGGAGATAAAGGTGGCCATTCCGAGTTGATCGCTAGCTGTTTTCGTTCGCTGCGCAGCGATCAGGCAAAAAAAACGGCACTTCTGTGCATGCGTATGCGGCGCAATGCGGACGCACGACGTACTTTCACACAAGGTCTAGCAACGCTTTTCAGCCGCACTGTTGGCCGCAGAGTGATTGACAGGAAGAGGGCGTTTCTGGGAGGTAACTGACCGTTTTCGGGGAGTGTGTGGAAAAACGCAGGCGTGTCAGATACAAACGCAGGCGTGGCTGGGCGAACACAGGCGTGGCTGGCTGAACGCAGGGCGTGTTCAGGACGTCAGAACAGGAACTAAACAGTCTGAAGTGATCGCAGGCTAGGAGTAAGTCTGGAGCTGCTCAGAAACGACACAATCTTTTTTTGTAGCAGAGCTGCGATCTTTTCGTTCGCACTTCTGCTAAGCTAAGATACACTCGGAGAGGGCGGCGGCTTAGCGTTTGCACGGCTGCTAAAAGCAGCTAGCGAGCGAACAACTTGGAATGAGGGCCAAAGTACCAGCCAATCAGCTCCTAAATTTAATTTTTCAAACACAGCCTGTGACGTGGCACTTGGAAGCTGATTGGCTGGTACTTTATCTCCATTCACTTTTTCTCTTTCCAAGGCTTCGTAAATAGACCCCTTAGTTTTTATAGGATGAGATGAGTGGGTCTATCCTATATAATAAAAGGCTAAAGTTACTCCTCACCACTATGGGGGGGAATGCAAGTGTTATGTGTGCCAGCAGGCACTAGATAGAGCAAGTGAAGTGTTGCTCCGGTGGGGCGCGCACAGCCGCCGGTCTGACATTACTGTATTGTTGTTCTGGCATTTTGACGCACTGGTAACTAGTATATTAACTTATTTTCTACCTCAGTGATGACATGATAGGCATCTAGCGTACTTTCATTGGTCATATAGATTCAGTACGCAACATGGCTGACTTCACCATGAATACAGATGTGTCCTCTTACGTTATTGATGCAGTCGCAGCAAACAGCCATAACCAGCGCCACTCTTTTTAGCATCTTTTTGCCCAAAATGTGTCTACAGGCCCATACACACTGGCCGATATATCGGCCGTTCTCTTGAACAGCTGATACATCGCGGGTCTGTCGGCCAATGTGTACGGCCGATACGTCTGTGAACTCCGTCGTTCACAGGCGTATCGCGCCGGCCCCGCAGCACAGCCGACAGGCAATATATCTACCAATATATTGGCGCGTCGCTATGTGTGTACGCCCGCCTGTACACATTCTGCGGCGGCCGGCGGTTCATGACGTCAGTCCCCGACGGATCGGGCAGTGTGTATGCTCAACACACTGCCCGTTCCGTCCATAGATATATCTGCAGATCAATTGATCGGCAGATATATCTTCCAGTGTGTACCCACCTTTAGTCGCAATGTGATGCAACTACACCAGGAGACTGTTGCAATATATGCAACACTGTATATCTGTGTGCGGCTGAGTCTCTGAATCTGTATCCGAAGCCGCAGCTTTTTGTTGCCCTCCGTATACAGACCCAGTCGATTACAAGTGTTGCATATCACATTAATCAGCCCAGTCTCCTGGTGCGTCCTAGTCGCATTGCATTGTGATTAATACACATTGTAGGGCAAAAAGTCGCAAAAAAATACCCCCAGTGCTAGCAGAGTCACCGGGACTGGGCGGCTCACTCATGCCAGGTGTCTTGTGTCACATGACGTATTGGTCGGCTGATGAGAACTTCCTGCGGATTCAGCGGTGCTTCTGGCGGTGTGTATTGCTAACACCAACCATCCCCTCCCGCTGCCTAGCTCTAGCTATCTGCTGCTGGTCTGTGCAAAATATCGGCTTTATGAGCATGTCGACATGTTCAATTTCGACATTTTAACAACGTCGTCATCCTATCTGTTGACATTTTGACTACATCCCCCACAAACAGTGCATAGAACTGTATGCTTGAAACATTTAAATTAAGCTTATACCTTCCACATCCATTTCCCACACAAGCTGCTCCGCTAGGATCCTGAGAGGCTGCTTACGGGAAGCCCAGTAATGATGTGTGTTAAATAAAGACAATTAGCTCTCACTGAATATCTGCGTGCACGCAGGAAAGCTGTGTGGGATGGAACCGCTTTCAGATCAGAGCTCATTCCACCTACTTAGCTCGTCATTGGCTAATGTCCCTAATGCTGTAAGTGCAGATGGAACGGCAGGGGTTAATGTCAGCGTGTGTGACACTGTCACAAATTGCAAGCGCAGTGTCCTAAACAGCGCACGCTTGCCTAAAAATAATCCGTGCTAGTATGAAAATAACTGTAATTAGCATTCCTGATCCTCTGCTCCCTGGATCTGCGTCTAATGCAAAATATTTATGTGTAACAATCCACTTTCACACAGTTAATGCACTCAGTATTAAGCCACTAATGCAGCGGTAACCGTGCTCTCATCGCCCTCTCATGCCCACGTGTGATTGGGGGGAGGCTGGTGAAACGTAGGGCTCAATTTATTCTTATTATATATTTATTAATGTTTACCGCTGTAACTTTTGTTTGGTAATGCTACTTCTCACAGCAATTCGTGCTTGAGTACCGCAGGTATTCGTTATACACACCGGTGAGGGCGTGCAGCGATAACTCTCTCCTTCGCTGTGTCCTCTTGTGGGTAGCTGGGAGCCTGATGATGCTCTAGATCGGTGCTCCTCAACCTCGGTCTTCAAGGCATACTAATGGTCCAGGATTCAAGGTTAGTCATACTTGAGCACAGGTGACTAAATTAGTGCCGCAGTTATTTTTTATTTAACCTGTGCTCAAGTATGAAGAGATTAAGCTTGGACTCTTATACCTCTTTCAGACAAGCCTAAAACTTGGGAAAAGTTTGTTGGGACCCTATCCTTTAAAGCAGGGATGGGGAAGCTTCGGCCCTCCAGCTGTTTTTGAACTACACATACCAGCATGCCTTGCTACAGTTTTGATATTTAGCCATGCAAAAACTGTTGCAGGGCATGCTGGGATGTGTAGTTCAACAACAGCTGGAGGGCCGAAGGTTCCCCATCCCTGCGTTAAAGTTACATGAACAAGGCAGAAGCAGCCATTTGTGGGATTAACCAATGTTAACTAGAATACAGTCTCAGTTTATTGAAGACTAGGGACATCACTTATATTATATTATGTCTCAGTGATGTTGATAGTCCGTAGGGCAGTGGTTTCCAAACACTGTCGTCAAGGCATCCTAACAGTCTAGGTCTTAAGGATATCCATGTTTAAGCACAGGTGACTTAAATAGGGCCTCAGTCAGTTTGATTGTACCATCTATGTACAAGCATGGACAGCCTTAAAACCTCTCACCTGTCCCGCTCCTATTTTTGTGGGACTGTCCACAGGAAGATTGTACATAACTCAATATGCATGCACTGATGCACTCATCCAAGCCGGTGTACGGGTACTCACTCTGTATTATGGGCCAAATGTAATATAGTGCTGGATTCTGAAACTGCAGAGATTTTGGGGCGTTAACAGTCAAACTTAAAGCGGCGATGCATAGTAAGGTAAAACCAGGTTGGCTTTGCCTTACTAAGCATTGCCACTTTAAATTTACTTTTAATAACACCATGTTCTTCAACCATGTTTTCATTCTAAATAACAGTTCAGTTCATTCTTTTCCTAGATATTGCCACTTCTTCATAAATTGTAAAATGAAGCGGTGACTGCCTTTCTGCGTCATCATCACCGTTTTGTAAATAGGCCACTAAGCCAACATTCATGAGAATGCAGCCTCTGTATCTCAATGATCCTGTGCCCTCGATGTAAAATCGCTAGTCCCACTGCCTCCACTGTGTATAACTGATAGATGTACTTTAATAATGTTCTATGTTTCATTATCTCCACTCAATGTGTATCGATCCTGTTTTCTAAGCAGACTGTAGTTAATTTAGATGGAAACTTTTGAATAAAAAACATAGAGATCAATAGAATTGACTTGAACTTCAATGCCCTTAGTACATTTGAGCATAACATTATTGCATAATTTTCTTAGAGCTTTCTTACAGCTTTTCATTGGGTAAAATATTTTGTTTTAAAACAATATTCCATAACACATTCACTGTGAGAGCGGAGGGCCACAGAACAGCATCAGGTACACTAGTAAGGTATATAGCAGGCATCAAACCGTAAGGAGTTCTTTTGAAAACCTCTAATAGTAGTATACACTACCCACCTACGAATATGTAGATCTTAGGAGCTTATTTGTTATAGAGCAGAAAGGCCCTATTAGGTATGGCCATTGAAGGGTTCACCATCGATGGTGCCATCAGTACTTTACAGATGAAACTAATGAAAACCGTGAAGGTTTGAACCATCGATGGGCATCTCTACTGAGGGATAAGTAACAGCAGCCGGCCAATGAGAGAAGGGGGTGTGGCTAAGCAGGATGCCACTGCTAGGAAAGTGGCGAAGAACTGTGCATAGTATGTTGGGGTGGAAAAAAACTGTGCAGCATTTCTATCATCGATCACAAAACCATCGCCCATAGGTGGCAAACCATCGCTGGTTGGTTGCCATCAATTGTAGGTGGCCATCCCTAGGCCCTATGACCTTAGAAAAATAATAATAGAGCACTAATTATTATACATAAATGGAGTCACCACACCACTTGAAGTAGCACTGCTGTCGTCATGGGAATAGCCAATTAACAAGGATGGTGTACTTACTGTTTTTTTAATACATTACAATTTTTTTTCTTTTTGTGCCACAAAGTTCAGCTAAAAGGCTTCTGCTTCCATTGCGCACGTGAGAGCTGTCTAGCTGTGTCACGCCTGCGCATAATCCTACCAGACCTGCGCAGAGAAGCGGAAGTATCGCCAACGCAGCCGAGTCCCGATCGCATGCCCCGGCGATACATTCTTGATTGCAGTGGCAGAAAATCATCTTCAGTGCCGAATCATAGTAAATAGCCTCCTTAGGATTTTTGTTTGCTGTAAAGTGTGACATTTCGGTGCCGACCGTAGGTGGTAAAATGAAGACTCCCCCTCCTCGATAGATAGCGGTGACATTTATTTCTCAGGATATTTATATCAGTGAAAAGAGAAAATGATGAAAGCTCGGAAACAGTGTGTATGATACTGAACAACTCTGCCAAAGTAATCGCTGATATATTTAACTCCTTCTAACCCGGAGTCACCTGTGAGATGCTGTGACAGTTCCGGAACATGCAGTAAGCGTATACAGTGTGTACAGGTGGCTATTATGTTAATTCTGTGACTTGGAAAATATCAGCTCGTTAGTACAATGTCCCAATATTCTTGCTGGCTGCCCAGCAACGGGGCAATTTGGGGACAAAGTGTTCTGCTCTCACTGCTCTGTCTCCACAGTATTAACCCATTAGCCACCTGAAGAAGCTCATAGAAACCTGGCAGGTGGCTGAAGATAAGGGCCATGTGTCTATAGTCCCATTTCTTCCTACATGTAGAACTTGCAGGCTGTACTCATCTGTTGTTATAGTAGATGCTCAGCATCCGTCTATTGCTGCATCCAAGCGTTTTCTACCCTCTATTAAGTCTGAGAACCTCATCTGGGAAAGTATTTCAGCAATACGGAAAGTGGAGATTAGGTTTACATCTCTGGCACAAGCTCATGTAGGAATATCGCTCCTGCGCCTTCTGGCTATAAATATCAGAAAAACTGATAAGCTTACAATCAGCAAAAATAGACCAAATATTATTTTAGTAAAAAAGAAAAACGCTTTAATGCAGTAATATTAGTGCACGAATAGTGATGACTTTAATAAGCATTGGGGTGTTATTTATACAGACTGATTCCCAGCGAATGGATTTCGGGGGTCATTCCGACCCGATCGCTCACTGCAGTTTATCGCAGTGCAGCGATCGGGTCGGAACTGCGCATGCGTCGGCACCGCAGTGCGCTGGCGCATGCCGGGCGGCCGAAGGCCGTCGTTTCCTAGCGATCGCCTCTGCCTGATTCACAGGCAGAGGCGGTTGCCGGGCGGCACGGTGGGTTCCAGTATGAATGGTCGACCATGTTATGGTCGACAGTCATTAGGTCGACCACTATTGGTCGACATGGACACATGGTCGACACATGAAAATGGTCGACACATGAAAGGTCGACACATGAAAAGGTCGACATGAGTTTTTTACTTTTTTTGGTGTCGTTTTTTGCGTAAAGTGACTGGGAACCCCAATTAGTGCACCGCGTCCTCTCGCATGGCTCGCTTCGCTCGCCATGCTTCGGGCATGGTGCCTTCGCTTCGCTCGGCACAGATTACCGTTCCAATCGTAGTCCATGTGGATCGTAAAGTATGGAAAAGTTCCCCAAAAGAAAAAAAAGTAAAAAAACTCATGTCGACCTTTTCATGTGTCGACCTTTCATGTGTCGACCATTTTCATGTGTCGACCATGTGTCCATGTCGACCATGTCCATGTCGACCAATAGTGGTCGACCTAATGACTGTCGACCATAACATGGTCGACCATGTGAAAGGATACCGGCACGGTGGGGGCGCGGTCTGGCCAACGCAGGCGTGACCGAACCGTGCGGGGGGCGGGCCGCAACGGATGCGTGATGCAGACGCAGCCGCTGCGATCAGGGGCAGCGATGAGCAACTCCCGGTTAGCCGCAGGAGCTGCGCTGGCCGGGAGTTACTCAACAAGTACAAAAGCATCGCCGCTGCGATCAGCTCGGAATGACCCCCTTCATCTTTTTTGCAAATAACAATCCACACTCATTTAGAGTGGACTTATCACCTGCACACCTGGGCCTGACGCGGATCTGCTGGCCAGTCCACTCTGCAGACAGATCTTGAGATTCTTAGCAGCTGCGCATGCGTAAGATCAGGGCCATAAAAGGGTTGTATATCAGTAACATGCAGTGAGGTAAATGGCTGAGGAGGCACTGGCTAGTAGCAGGGCCCAGATTAACACACAATGGGGTATTTATAACAGGGTCTGAGTTTGCCGAAGGTACATGATCAGTCGCGCCGAGGGGGAAGGGAGGGGTACTCTTTTCCCGGGTGCCCACTGCCCTCCCCCCTCTTCCCCGTTGTAGACAGCGGCGACGGGGAGAGAGAGGACATTGCTGCAGCAGCGCCTCTCCCCAGCTCAGCACACACGCTGCTGTGTGATGCTGGGGACAGTGTCCTCTCTCTCCCCGCACCTCCGGCAGACTCCAACCCTTGGGTAAATGTATGAACTGTCGACATGGGGGGGGGGGGAGCAGTATCAGCGCATGTTATGAGCGCTATACCGCTTCCCCCCATGTATGATGGCAGCGGTACCGGCTCAGTGACAGGGGCGCTATGTATTATTAAATAATTAGAATAATACAAAGAAGATATTTTTTATATATTCTTTGTATTTTTCATAGACTTTATATAGTCAAAACTCTAGGACATGGGTCTTCAACCTGCGGCCCTCCAGCTGCTGTGGAACTACACATCCCAGCATGCCCTGCCTCAGTTTAAGCATACCTTAACAGCAAAACTGTGGCAGAGCATGCTGGGATGTGTAGTTTCACAGCAGCTGGAGGGCCACAGGTTGCTCTAGCATATACTGGAGTATGACAGGAAAGGCTCTACCTCACCTGCATCACCTCACTGCTCTGTACCCAACTGTGCCATCCCCGCCCCCTAAACCCATGACATCTATACATCACGCCTAGATGGGCGAGGCCATTGTCTCTAGGAAGTAGAGCACTGCCCTTAGCGCACAAAGAATGGTTCGGGTATTCACACAGGCTGGCCGACACTCCGGGCTGCTTGGTAGCAGTGTTACTGTCTGCAGGGTGCTGTTCCAGCTACCCTGCAAGCCACCTACAGGTGCTGTGGACCCTGCGCCTGGGAGACGGTACTGCTATCACACACCTAGTTACGGCCATGCATCAGATCCTGTATATGTAACAATGGGCTGAATTCAGACCTGATCGCAGCAGAAAATTTGTTAACTAATGGGCAAAGCCATGTGCAGTGCAGGTGGGGCAGATGTAACATGTGCAGAGAGAGTTAGCTTTGGGTGGGTTATATTGTTTCTGTGCAGGGTAAATACTGGCTGCTTTATTTTTACACTGCAATTTAGATTTCAATTTCAACGCACCCCACCCAAATCTAACTCTCTCTGCACATGTTGTATCTGCCCCACCTGCAGTACACATGGTTTTGCCCATTATCTAACAAATTTGCTGCTGCAATCAGATCTAAATTAGGCCCAATGGGCGAGTCAGAGTTGTACATCTCCGCAGCTGCATCAGTCTACTGGGCATTCACCCATAAGATAAGTATCCAGTGGCTGTGTGATGGAATTGCAGACTATTCAAGAGTGATCATACGCAGAGATCCATCAGATTTTCTCTTGTACCAAGGGCAGCGCTAGTGCGATTGCACGATGATAGTGATGCTGGCTACTTTCACAAGCGGATGTGTAGGGGCGGTGTGGGTGCATCGATACAGCCGACTCTGGAATAAACCAATATCCGCAGTTTCCTCTGACCACACAGAGCGGTTGCTGTTGTGGCCGAATTTCATGCGACTCCAAATCTGCCCCAGTACAAGTAACAATGGGCCTAATTCAGACCTGATCGCAGCAGCAACATTTTGCTCTAATGGGCAAAACCATGTGCACTGCAGGTGGGGCAGAGATATAACATGTGCAGAGAGAGTTAGATTTGGGTGTGGTGTGTTCTAATCTAAATTGCAGTGTAAAAATAAAGCAGCCAGTATTTACCCTGCACAGAAACAATATAACCCACCCAAATCTAACTCTCTCTGCACATGTTATATCTGCCACACCTGCAGTGCACATGGGTATGCCAATTAGAGAAAGATTTTGCTGCTGCGATCAGGTCTGAATTAAGCCCTATATTGCATCCTGTCAGTGCACTAGAAAACTGTCACATTACTGAGGTACAGTATGAGGCACTGTGGGGCTCATTTAAAGCAGACAACAGTTTTGCAGCCTAAACATACTGTATATATAAAGAAGAGGTCAGCAATATTGTGCTCTTATAGGCATATATTGGGATGCCTATATATTAGGTGCAGTTTAAAATACAGTGAAGATAGCTGGCTGCATTATAAGTAGTATATTGGTACAGCCAGTGCTATTTTTCAGCAGGAACTGAGTTCCTGAAACTCTTATTAAATATGACATCATCAGGAACTGGGTTCCTGAACCTGTCCTGGGCCAAAAAAATGTTTTTCATAAGTTTTATTTTAAAGTCAATTTTGAGTGCCTTCTTTCTAAAAACTTTATATCATCTATCTCTAACTTTTTTAATAGCTCCGCCCCCGATCCGTAGTGCCTGAACCTATTAAGAAAAAAAGAGTTCTGGTGTAACTGGCACTGCTGGGGGCATTGTGTAACTGGCACTGCTGGGGGCATTGTGTAACTGGTACTGCTGGGGACATTGTGTAACTGGTACTGCTGGGGACACTGTGTAACTGGCTCTGCTGGGGGCATTGTGTAACTGGTACTGCTGGGGGCATTGTGTATCTGGTACTGCTGGGGACACTGTGTAACTGGCACTGCTGGGGGCATTGTGTAACTGGTACTGCTGGGGACACTGTGTAACTGGCACTGCTGGGGGCATTGTGTAACTGGTACTGCTGGGGACACTGTGTAACTGGTACTGCTGGGGGCATTGTGTAACTGGTACTGCTGGGGGCATTGTGTATCTGGCACTGCTGGGGGCATTGTGTAACTGGTACTGCTGGGGGCATTGTGTATCTGGCACTGCTGGGGGCATTGTGTAACTGGCACTGCTGGGGGCATTGTGTATCTGGCACTGCTGGGGGCATTGTGTAACTGATACTGCTGGGGACACTGTGTAACTGGCTCTGCTGGGGGCATTGTGTAACTGGTACTGCTGGGGACACTGTGTAACTGGCTCTGCTGGGGGCATTGTGTAACTGGTACTGCTGGGGACACTGTGTAACTGGCACTGCTGGGGGCATTGTGTAACTGGTACTGCTGGGGGCATTGTGTATCTGGCACTGCTGGGGGCATTGTGTAACTGGTACTGCTGGGGACACTGTGTAACTGGCACTGCTGGGGGCATTGTGTAACTGGTACTGCTGGGGGCATTGTGTATCTGGCACTGCTGGGGGCATTGTGTAACTGGCACTGCTGGGGGCATTGTGTATCTGGCACTGCTGGGGACATTGTGTATCTGGCACTGCTGGGGACACTGTGTAACTGGCACTGCTGGGGGCCACTGTGTAACTGGCACTGCTGGGGGCATTGTGTATCTGGCACTGGTGGGGGCATTGTGTAACTGTTACTGCTGGGGACACTGTGTAACTGGCACTGCTGGGGGCATTGTGTAACTGGTACTGCTGGGGGCATTGTGTATCTGGCACTGCTGGGGGCATTGTGTAACTGGCACTGCTGGGGGCATTGTGTATCTGGCACTGCTGGGGGCAGTGTGTAACTGGCACTGCTGGGGACACTGTGTAACTGGCACTGCTGGGGGCCACTGTGTAACTGGCACTGCTGGGGGCATTGTGTAACTGGCACTGCTGGGGGCATTGTGTAACTGGTACTGCTGGGGACACTGTGTAACTGGCACTGCTGGGGACACTGTGTAACTGGCACTACTGGGGGCATTGTGTAACTGGTACTGCTGGGGACACTGTGTAACTGGTACTGCTGGGGACACTGTGTAACTGGTACTGCTGGGGACACTGTGTAACTGGCACTGCTGGGGGCATTGTGTAACTGGTACTGCTGGGGACACTGTGTAACTGGTACTGCTGGGGACACTGTGTAACTGGTACTGCTGGGGGCATTGTGTATCTAGCACTGCTGGGGGCTATGTGTATCTGGCACTGCTGGGGGCATTGTGTAACTGGCACTACTGGGGGCAGTGTGTAACTGGCACTGCTGGGGGCATTGTGTAACTGGCACTACTGGGGGCAGTGTGTAACTGGCACTGCTGGGGGCATTGTGTAACTGGCACTGCTGGGGGCATTGTGTATCTAGCACTACTGGGGGCATTGTGTAACTGGCACTGCTGGGGGCATTGTGTATCTAGCACTACTGGGGGCTATGTGTAACTGGCACTACTGGGGGCAGTGTGTAACTGGCACTGCTGGGGGCATTGTGTAACTGGCACTACTGGGGGCAGTGTGTAACTGGCACTGCTGGGGGCATTGTGTAACTGGCACTACTGGGGGCAGTGTGTAACTGGCACTGCTGGGGGCATTGTGTAACTGGCACTGCTGGGGGCATTGTGTATCTAGCACTACTGGGGGCATTGTGTAACTGGCACTGCTGGGGGCATTGTGTATCTAGCACTACTGGGGGCTATGTGTAACTGGCACTGCTGGGGGCATTGTGTATCTAGCACTACTGGGGGCATTGTGTAACTGGCACTGCTGGGGGCATTGTGTATCTAGCACTACTGGGGGCTATGTGTAACTGGCACTATTTGGGGACATTATGGGCAGGATGTACTAAAGCAAAAATGCGGTAAAACCCCCGAAAACGGGGGTTTTACCTTATTTTCATATTTACTAACACCCTACCGCCGCGTTTTCGGCATCCAGGGTATCGCCATCTCTGGATGGCGATACCCTATAGAAGCCAATGAGCTTCTTTTTTCGCCGACCGCTGCAACCCGCCGACACCGCCGCAGATGCCCCCCCCCCCCTCCCCCCCGGCTTACCTTCCTCCATGCAGCCCTGGTACCGGAAGGTAGTCTCCTCCTCCCCCTAGCAACGCAGCCGGACGTCCTTCCGGCTGTAGGGGGGAGGAGGAGGCGCCGGGGGCAGCCTGCTGCTGCTTCCCGGCGTCTAGCCAGTGTGGGGACCCCTGGGAGGTGACAGAGACCCCCCGCAGACCACCTAACAGGTATCACGGGGGGCCTCCGTCACTGCATCGCGATGTTGAGCGCATATGTTAGTACATATGCGATCTACATCGCTGCGGTAACCGGCGAGGGGCGGCGATGTATCTTAATACATCTCGCCCTATGTGTATTTGGCACTACTGGTGGCATTATGTTTATATATGGCAGTACTCAGGGCATTATGTGTTTAAACAAAAAGTTTATGTACCAATTGATGCCCCGCCCCTTTGTTATCTCCACCCACATCACCGCTCACCTCTGCTCCGCCCACAGTTCCTAAACCTTATGCCTACAAAAATAGCACTGGGTACAGCCACAACATGATCATGACGACCGGCGTTTAAATTGATCCTTCATGAGTGTCATACAATGGATAACAGATTGGGATGGTAGGGGTCATTTGGAAATGGTGTGCATCCGGTGGGGGACATGCACTAAGCAGTGAAAAGTGTGGAGAAGTGAGCCAGTGGTGATGTTGCCCATGGCAACCAATCAGCTGCCCTGTATAATTTTAAAATATGCAAATTATAAATGTTACTTCAATGCTGATTGGTTGCCATGGGTAACGTCTCCACTGGCTCACTTCTCAGCTCTTTTCACCACTTAGTACATCTCCCCATTAATGAGAGCCCCGAGGCTGGTGCCTACGTAGCGTGGAGTGCCCTTAGCCAAGATCCTCCACAACAAGTGCTGTCCTGGTGCTGCTGCTATCTACAGATCAGACGTGTCCAGGTAAATAAAGGAACGGCCGTACCCACCAAAAGTCACAACCAGCACCAGGCTATGCCAGACGGAGCTAGTCATGACGTCAATATCCAGCAGCTCCGGATTCCCCTTGTCATAGTGGAAAACAATCCCAACCTGGTCAGCACAGGATCTCATCAAACTGAGACGGGTTTATATGAGGGGTCAAGTAGCCGCACAGTTTGGCCACTTTTCAAACACTCTGGATGCTGTGGGGTTGTTGACGAGTCACAGTGGCAAAACAGTTTGTTGAATGTGTTGAACTACAAGTTTCAGCAAGCCTGACATGGGGATGCTCTTATAAAATGCGTACAGTATGACTGGAGGATCCCTGCTTGCTGTGTGTTGTTGACACAGAACGTTGTTCTCCAGCTGTAAAGCAGTAGATTAGGATTCCGCTTCAGTAATCAGGCCGCTGTGTGCGCGACAAGTGGCTGCTGTGTTCCTCCGAGCACATGGGACATTATATCACCTGCCCCTGTTACGCAGGACATAAATACAGCTTTAATCCCGCAGGCCAGCAGTTTTAGCCCTGCTATTCATAGCTCAGAGAGCTTATTCTGTGGAGCAGGAATGTCATACTGCTGTATATTTTCCAAATAACGCCATAAAAAATGGTCACATTATATTATCCATCATCAGAAGACACTCCGTCCTGACTCTGAATGAACAAACAGGCCTGTGTGCTGCTAGGGCTTCAGAGTCACACACGGCTGACCCACCTCCTAACTAAACATTCAATTCACCGGTTTGTAACTTCAGGCATAGATCTCTCCAACAGCAATACAAAATATCTGTGTGTTGGTCAGGGCTGTGCCTCGTCTGAGTAATAATACAACTCCCAGACATCGGCCTTTGGAGTATTGCTTATTGGGGGTTATTCAGGTCATACTTGCCAACATTCTGGCTGCTCTCTGCGGGAGAGAGCAGCCAGGTCGGCTCAGCAAGGGGGCAGGGGAGGGCTGTGACGTGGGGAGGAGGTGGGCCGGAGGTGGGACGGGGGTGGAGCAGGGGCGGGATGGGGGTGGAGTTTCAGCGGCACATCCTTTAAGCCACGCCCCCGCTCTGTAATGCCGCGATCCCCGGCATTACACTGCAGGGGGCGTGGCTATGATGACGCGATTCAGCAAGAATCGCGTCATCAACTGCCCGGACCGCCCACTTTACACACTAAGTGGGCGGATGGGCAGGGGGACCCCTGATTCCGGGAGACTTGCCTGCTCTTCCGGGGGGCCGGGAGGGTCACCCGATTTTCGGGAGCCTCCCGGCCATTCCGGGAGAGTAGGCAAGTATGATTCAGGTTTGTTAGTAAACCAAAAAAGCACACTTAATGGGCAAAACCATGCTGCACTGCAGGTGGGGCAGATGTAACATGTGCAGAGAGCGTTCGATATGGGTGGGTTATATTGTTTCTGTGCAGGGTAAATACTGGCTGCTTTATTTTTACACTGTAATATAGATTTCAGTATGAACACTGCTCACCCAAATCTAAATCTCTCTGCACATGTTACATGTGCCCCACCTGCAATGCACATGGTTTTCCCCCAGTTGCTTGTTTCTGACCAGCAGGCAGTTAAAAACAAAAAATACAAAAGTTGGCCGCACTATTACACAGCTGACTCTCAAGGGGGGGGATTTATCAAACCTTGGAGAGAGATAAAGTACCAACCAATTAGCTTCTGTCATTTTACAGGCTGTGCTAGAAAAATGACAGGAGCTGGTTGGTTGGTACTTTGGGGTCCATTTACTAAGCCTTGGAGAGAGTTAAACTGGAGGAAGATAAAGGTGGACAGTACTAAGCAGTAATAACAGCGGAGAAGTGAGCCAGTGGAAAAGTTGTCCATGGCATCCAATCAGCATTGACGTAACATTTATAATTTGCATACTTTAAAAGTATGCAGAGCAGCTGATTGGTTGCCTTGGGCAACTTCTCCACTGGCTCACTTCCCCACTTTTATCACTGCTCAGTACATGTCCCCCAAAGTACCAGCCAATCACCTCCTGTCATTTTTCAAACACAGCTTGTAACATAGCAGTTAGCAGCTGATTGGCTGGTACTTTATCTCCAAGATTTGTTAGACCTCCCCAATATCTGTAATGTTTACAGACTGACGCATACACACTATTGTTTGTGTTATAATAATTATCGCTCATTATTAATACTTCAAAAGATAGGTAGATTTGGGTACAGTAAATGTATGTACAGAACAATACGCCTTTGTATAAGTGGCAGGTTTGCAGGCAAGTAGCAGCTGAGAGAAGTCCTGCAATCCCTGACGTAGCTTGCTGGTACAGCTGGATCTCTCCAAGCGTGGGCGTTCTCCAGCATTTTTTCTAGCACAAAATAAATTATTTTGCATTTTGAAATTAAGAGGCTATAAAAAGCAACAGATAAATAGTCAGAAAGGTCACGGGGCTTCTGGTCTGCAGGAGTAGAAAACAGTATAATTGGAAATCTATCTATGCAGATTCGAGAGCTGAGACTCCAGGAGTATGGGGCGATTCAGAGCCGACGCGCTGCTTGCTGACGGTGGCTGCCTCTGCCAGTATATGGTAATGCCGCAGCCGACGGGCCACCTAATTGAATATTTTAGCAACACTATGGTTGCTCAAAATATCAAGAGTACGTGGCCACAGGTGTTAGTGGGGCTGCGCCGATCCTGCCCTCGACACACCTGCCGACTGGAGCCACCCTCCAGTCACCGTCCAGCAATGTCTGAAGGGATTTCATGTATCTCTATGCAATACCATTCTGTGTCGCCCGGCGGTAACCATTGCGGCGGTAACTATAGGGACACATGAGCAGATTTCAAATGTTTTAAATGAATCCACCTCTGAATCAGGCACTATGGGGGTCATTCCGAGTTGTTCACTCTCAAGCTGCTTTTAGCAGCTTTGCACACGCTAAGCCGCCGCCTACTGGGAGTGAATCTTAGCTTATGAAAATTGCGAACGAAAGATTAGCAGAATTGCGAATAGACACTTCTTAGCAGTTTCTGAGTAGCTCCACACTTACTCGGCAACTGCGATCAGTTCAGTGCTTGTCGTTCCTGGTTTGACGTCACAAACACACCCAGCGTTCGCCCAGACACTCCTCCGTTTCTCCAGCCACTCCCGCGTTTTTCCCAGAAACGGTAGCGTTTTTTCGCACACACCCATAAAACGGCCAGTTTCCGCCCAGAAACACCCACTTCCTGTCAATCACACTCCGATCACCAGAACGAAGAAAAAACCTCGTAATGCCGTGAGTAAAATACCTAACTGCATAGCAAATTTACTTGGCGCAGTCGCAGTGCGGACATTGCGCATGCGCATTAGCGACTAATCGCTCCGTTGCGAGAAAAAAATAACGAGCGAACAACTCGGAATGACCCCCTATATAACTACATGGCCCACACAATACTGATGGAGAACTTATGGCTGTATGAACCTCTGCAATTATTTTATCTACCTCAAGCCATTTTAACTGAAAGCTCAGGGCCCATGGCGCGTTCATTTTGTCTGACTGTCTATTCCGGCATTACGCAAAATCTACTGGATGAAATTGGATGGTGTTTTCACTATTGTATAGCTTAGTGACCTACAAAGAAACTGAGGTAGTGTCACACTGCGGCAGAGATTTTGTGAATCCAGGTTTGGATCCTTGACTGATGCGGATTTAGGGATAGGTGTCTCGAAAGTTGCTGGCATTCCTGGTCATAGACTAGGAGCAATAATAACCAGTACTGGATTATTGGCAAAGACCCAGAACAGGGGAACGAATTCTAACACGCTGGTGGTTTTCACCAGGGAACCCCGTAAGGAAGTTTGGACTTCGCTGCCCCCAACGTGCAGGTTGAGGTCAACTGCCTGGTCTCCCAGTACTAACACTAAGTAGATACTGACTGAACTGATGATAACGCTATTGGACTGGATCCAATGGTCAGAGTAATGGGCTGGAACCGATGGTGAGTTATCAGACTGGAACTGATGGTTAGAGAATCGGCTGGAACGGATGGTGAGATATCGGGCTGGAACTGATGGCCAGAGTATGAGCTGGAACCGATGGCAAGAGTATTGGCTGGGACCAATGAAGCAAGTGGGTGCACAGGATGGTAGTTGCGCTGAAGTCACTATGAGAAAGAATCCACAGGAGCTCAGATGAAGCACGCAGCTAGGCTTTGAGTGAAATTGCACTGGCAGCTTGTGACTCCAATTCAATCTGATTTTATACCCTTAGGATGACAGGGATTGGTTGCTGCAGTCAGTTGGGTAACTGACTGTCTGGGATTTGATGCAGACCAGTCATGTGACTGGAACCAAAATGGTGACGCCCAGCTGCCGGGAACAGCGCCTGTAGACCCCCCCCCCCCCCCTCTCTGCACTGCTGATCACCAGCGACCCGTAGCACCACCAGGCAGACAGTAATGCTGCTTACGAAGAGATAAGGAGCCAGTCTCCCGCAGTACTTGCTTACGGACTGTGACAGGTAGTACGTTCTTGATGTGACATCAGGGAGAGGAGCAATAAAGGAAAAGCCAGACTGTTGACACTCGTACTGAAAGTTGGTGTTCCGATCATGCTTCTGCGGAACTGACTCCGTCCAAGTTATGCAACAGAACCCGACTTAGGGCTTAATGCAGACCTGATTGCAGCAGCAAAATCTTTCTCTAATGGGCAAAATCATGTGCACTGCAGGTGGGGCAGATTTAACATGTAGAGATGCAAAGAGAGTTAGATTTGGGTAGGTTATATTGTTTCTGTGCAGGGTAAATACTGGCTGCTTTGTTTCTACACTACAATTTAGATTTCAGTTTGAACACACCCACCCAAATTTAACTCTCTCTGCACATGTTATATCTGCCCCACCTGCACTGCACATGGGGGGTCATTCTGACCCGATCGCTCGCTGCAGTTTGTCGCAGCGCAGCGATCGGGTCAGAACTGCGCATGCGCCGGCACATGGCAGCCGTCGTTGCCTAGCGATCGCCTCTGAGACAACCGCCGGTCACCCAAACCCAACCCCATACAGCATTGCTCAACTCATATCATGCCACATCCAACCAAAAGATACATCATGGAGTCAATTTGAGGTGTAATTGTGATCACTTCCCCCACTACCTGAACAGGCAGAGGCTCAGCAGTAGCAGCAGCCTCACTGCAGCACAGCACACTGCAGCATGTGCTGTGCTACCAAGATGAGTGCTTATGCTGCTGCTGCTTCTGTCCAGTAAGGAGGGAGAGGGTAGAGAGTGCAGTGGACCAGGGCACCCACCGGGCCCTCCATCAGTCCGTGGCCCGAGTAATTAGTACCCGATCCCTCCCTCCATCTCTGAGTCACTGCCGACATCCTACAGAGCCGCTGCTGCGGGGGTAATGGAGCCTCCGAGAGACATGAGGAGAAGGCAGCACCAGGTCGGGACCTCCTGCAGATACTGGGACAGTGCTGTGGAGGGAATGAGGGATGTACCTGGCATAATATGTATACTGGGTTCTACCTGGCCGCATAATGTGTATAAGGTGCTCTCCTGTGTGGCCTAACGTGTATAAGAGTACTACTGTGCAGTGTAATGTGACTAATGAATGCTACTGTGCAGTGTAATGTGACTAACGGACACTACTGTGCAGTGTAATGTGACTAACGGACGCTACTGTGCAGTGTAATGTGACTAATGGATGCTACTGTGCTGTGTAATATGACTAACGGACACTACTGTGCAGTGTAATGTGACTAATGAATGCTACTGTGCAGTGTAATGTGACTAACGGACACTACTGTGCAGTGTAATGTGACTAATGGACGCTACTGTGCAGTGTAATGTGACTAACGGACGCTACTGTGCAGTGTAATGTGACTAATGGATGCTACTGTGCTGTGTAATATGACTAACGGACACTACTGTGCAGTGTAATGTGACTAATGAATGCTACTGTGCAGTGTAATGTGACTAACGGACACTACTGTGCAGTGTAATGTGACTAATGGATGCTACTGTGCAGTGTAATGTGACTAATGGACGCTACTGTGCAGTGTAATGTGACTAACGGACGCTACTGTGCAGTGTAATGTGACTAACGGACACTACTGTGCAGTGTAATGTGACTAACGGACACTACTGTGCAGTGTAATGTGACTAATGGACGCTACTGTGCAGTGTAATGTGACTAACGGACGCTACTGTGCAGTGTAATGTGACTAATGGATGCTACTGTGCAGTGTAATGTGACTAACGGACACTACTGTGCAGTGTAATGTGACTAATGGACGCTACTGTGCAGTGTAATGTGACTAACGGACACTACTGTGCAGTGTAATGTGACCAATGGATGCTACTGTGCAGTGTAATGTGACTAACGGACACTACTGTGCAGTTTAATGTGACTAATGGACGCTACTGTGCAGTGTAATGTGACTAATGGACGCTACTGTGCAGTGTAATGTGACTAACGGACGCTACTGTGCAGTGTAATGTGACTAACGGACACTACTGTGCAGTGTAATGTGACTAACGGACACTACTGTGCAGTGTAATGTGACTAATGGACGCTACTGTGCAGTGTAATGTGACTAACGGACGCTACTGTGCAGTGTAATGTGACTAATGGATGCTACTGTGCAGTGTAATGTGACTAACGGACACTACTGTGCAGTGTAATGTGACTAACGGACACTACTGTGCTGTGTAATATGACTAACGGACGCTACTGTGCAGTGTAATGTGACTAACGGACGCTACTGTGCCGTGTAATGTGACTAACGGATGCTACTGTGCAGTGTAATGTGACTAACGGATGCTACTGTGCAGTGTAATGTGACTAATGGACGCTACTGTGCAGTGTAATGTGACTAACGGACACTACTGTGCAGTGTAATGTGACTAACAGACACCACTGAGCAGTGTAATGTGACTAACGGACACTACTGTGCAGTGTAATGTGACTAACGGACACTACTGTGCAGTGTAATGTGACTAACGGACGCTACTGTGCAGTGTAATGTGACTAACGGATGCTACTGTGCAGTGTAATGTGAATAACGGACGCTACTGTGCAGTGTAATGTGACTAATGGACGCTACTGTGCAGTGTAATGTGACTAACGGACGCTACTGTGCAGTGTAATGTGACTAACGGACGCTACTGTGCAGTGTAATGTGACTACCGGACGCTACTGTGCAGTGTAATGTGACTAACGGATGCTACTGTGCAGTGTAATGTGACTAATGGACGCTACTGTGCAGTGTAATGTGACTATCAGACACTACTGTGCAGTGTAATGTGACTAACAGACACTACTGTGTAGTGTAATGTGACTAACAGACACTACTGAGCAGTGTAATGTGACTAACGGACACTACTGTGCAGTGTAATGTGACTAACGGACACTACTGTGCAGTATAATGTGACTAACGGACGCTACTGTGCAGTGTAATGTGACTAATGGATGCTACTGTGCAGTGTAATGTGAATAACGGACGCTACTGTGCAGTGTAATGTGACTAATGGACACTACTGTGCAGTGTAATGTGACTAATGAATGCTACTGTGCAGTGTAATGTGACTAATGAATGCTACTGTGCAGTGTAATGTGACTAATGAACGCTACTGTGCAGTGTAATGTGACTAATGGATGCTACTGTGCAGTGTAATGTGACTAATAGATGCTACTGTGCAGTGTAATGTGACTAACGGACGCTACTGTGCAGTGTAATGTGACTAACGGACGCTACTGTGCAGTGTACTGTGACTAATGGATGCTACTGTGCAGTGTAATGTGACTAACGGACACTACTGTGCAGTGTAATGTGACTAACGGACGCTACTGTGCAGTGTAATGTGACTAATGGATGCTACTGTGCTGTGTAATATGACTAACGGACACTACTGTGCAGTGTAATGTGACCAATGAATGCTACTGTGCAGTGTAATGTGACTAACGGACACTACTGTGCAGTGTAATGTGACTAATGGACGCTACTGTGCAGTGTAATGTGACTAACGGACACTACTGTGCAGTGTAATGTGACTAATGGATGCTACTGTGCAGTGTAATATGACTAACGGAGACTACTGTGCAGTGTAATGTGACTAATGAATGCTACTGTGCAGTGTAATGTGACTAACAGACACTACTGTGCAGTGTAATGTGACTAATGAATGCTACTGTGCAGTGTAATGTGACTAACGGACAGTACTGTGCAGTGTAATGTGACCAACGGACGCTACTGTGCTGTGTAATGTGACTAATGGATGCTACTGTGCTGTGTAATATGACTAACGGACACTACTGTGCAGTGTAATGTGACTAGTGAATGCTACTGTGCAGTGTAATGTGACTAACGGACACTACTGTGCAGTGTAATGTGACTAATGGACGCTACTGTGCAGTGTAATATGACTAACGGACACTACTGTGCAGTGTAATGTGACTAATGAATGCTACTGTGCAGTGTAATGTGACTAACGGACACTACTGTGCAGTGTAATGTGACTAATGGACGCTACTGTGCAGTGTAATGTGACTAACGGACGCTAATGTGCAGTGTAATGTGACTAACGGACACTACTGTGCAGTGTAATGTGAATAACGGACACTACTGTGCAGTGTAATGTGACTAACGGACGCTACTGTGCAGTGTAATGTGACTAACGGACGCTACTGTGCAGTGTAATGTGACTAATGGATGCTACTGTGCAGTGTAATGTGACTAACGGACACTACTGTGCAGTGTAATGTGACTAACGGACACTACTGTGCAGTGTAATGTGACTAACGGACGCTACTGTGCAGTGTAATGTGACTAACGGACGCTACTGTGCAGTGTAATGTGACTAACGGACGCTACTGTGCAGTGTAATGTGACTAACGGACGCTACTGTGCAGTGTAATGTGACTAATGGACGCTACTGTGCAGTGTAATGTGACTAACAGACACTACTGTGCAGTGTAATGTGACTAACAGACACTACTGTGCAGTGTAATGTGACTAACAGACACTACTGAGCAGTGTAATGTGACTAACGGATACTACTGTGCAGTGTAATGTGACTAACGGACACTAGTGTGCAGTGTAATGTGACTAACGGACGCTACTGTGCAGTGTAATGTGACTAACGGATGCTACTGTGCAGTGTAATGTGAATAACGGACGCTACTGTGCAGTGTAATGTGACTAATGGACACTACTGTGCAGTGTAATGTGACTAATGAATGCTACTGTGCAGTGTAATGTGACTAATGAACGCTACTGTGCAGTGTAATGTGACTAATGGATGCTACTGTGCAGTGTAATGTGACTAATAGATGCTACTGTGCAGTGTAATGTGACTAATGGATGCTACTGTGCTGTGTAATATGACTAACGGACACTACTGTGCAGTGTAATGTGACTAGTGAATGCTACTGTGCAGTGTAATGTGACTAACGGACACTACTGTGCAGTGTAATGTGACTAACGGACGCTACTGTGCAGTGTAATGTGACTAATGGATGCTACTGTGCAGTGTAATGTGACTAACGGACACTACTGTGCAGTGTAATGTGACTAACGGACGCTACTGTGCAGTGTAATGTGACTAACGGATGCTACTGTGCTGTGTAATATGACTAACGGACACTACTGTGCAGTGTAATGTGACTAATGAATGCTACTGTGCAGTGTAATGTGACTAACGGACACTACTGTGCAGTGTAATGTGACTAATGGACGCTACTGTGCAGTGTAATGTGACTAACGGACACTACTGTGCAGTGTAATGTGACTAATGGATGCTACTGTGCAGTGTAATATGACTAACGGACACTACTGTGCAGTGTAATGTGACTAATGGACGCTACTGTGCAGTGTAATGTGACTAATGAATGCTACTGTGCAGTGTAATGTGACTAACGGACACTACTGTGCAGTGTAATGTGACTAATGGACGCTACTGTGCAGTGTAATGTGACTAACGGACACTACTGTGCAGTGTAATGTGACTAATGGATGCTACTGTGCAGTGTAATATGACTAACGGACACTACTGTGCAGTGTAATGTGACTAATGGACGCTACTGTGCAGTGTAATGTGACTAACGGACGCTAATGTGCAGTGTAATGTGACTAACGGACACTACTGTGCAGTGTAATGTGAATAACGGACACTACTGTGCAGTGTAATGTGACTAACGGACGCTACTGTGCAGTGTAATGTGACTAACGGACGCTACTGTGCAGTGTAATGTGACTAATGGATGCTACTGTGCAGTGTAATGTGACTAACGGACACTACTGTGCAGTGTAATGTGACTAACGGACACTACTGTGCAGTGTAATGTGACTAACGGACGCTACTGTGCAGTGTAATGTGACTAACGGACGCTACTGTGCAGTGTAATGTGACTAACGGACGCTACTGTGCAGTGTAATGTGACTAACGGATGCTACTGTGCAGTGTAATGTGACTAATGGACGCTACTGTGCAGTGTAATGTGACTAACAGACACTACTGTGCAGTGTAATGTGACTAACAGACACTACTGTGCAGTGTAATGTGACTAACAGACACTACTGAGCAGTGTAATGTGACTAACGGATACTACTGTGCAGTGTAATGTGACTAACGGACACTACTGTGCAGTGTAATGTGACTAACGGACGCTACTGTGCAGTGTAATGTGACTAACGGATGCTACTGTGCAGTGTAATGTGAATAACGGACGCTACTGTGCAGTGTAATGTGACTAATGGACACTACTGTGCAGTGTAATGTGACTAATGAATGCTACTGTGCAGTGTAATGTGACTAATGAACGCTACTGTGCAGTGTAATGTGACTAATGGATGCTACTGTGCAGTGTAATGTGACTAATAGATGCTACTGTGCAGTGTAATGTGACTAATGGATGCTACTGTGCTGTGTAATATGACTAACGGACACTACTGTGCAGTGTAATGTGACTAGTGAATGCTACTGTGCAGTGTAATGTGACTAACGGACACTACTGTGCAGTGTAATGTGACTAACGGACGCTACTGTGCAGTGTAATGTGACTAATGGATGCTACTGTGCAGTGTAATGTGACTAACGGACACTACTGTGCAGTGTAATGTGACTAACGGACGCTACTGTGCAGTGTAATGTGACTAACGGATGCTACTGTGCTGTGTAATATGACTAACGGACACTACTGTGCAGTGTAATGTGACTAATGAATGCTACTGTGCAGTGTAATGTGACTAACGGACACTACTGTGCAGTGTAATGTGACTAATGGACGCTACTGTGCAGTGTAATGTGACTAACGGACACTACTGTGCAGTGTAATGTGACTAATGGATGCTACTGTGCAGTGTAATATGACTAACGGACACTACTGTGCAGTGTAATGTGACTAATGAATGCTACTGTGCAGTGTAATGTGACTAACGGACACTACTGTGCAGTGTAATGTGACTAATGGACGCTACTGTGCAGTGTAATGTGACTAACGGACGCTACTGTGCAGTGTAATGTGACTAACGGACACTACTGTGCAGTGTAATGTGACTAACGGACGCTACTGTGCAGTGTAATGTGACTAACGGACGCTACTGTGCAGTGTAATGTGACTAACGGACGCTACTGTGCAGTGTAATGTGACTAATGGATGCTACTGTGCAGTGTAATGTGACTAACGGACACTACTGTGCAGTCTAATGTGACTAACGGACACTACTGTGCAGTGTAATGTGACTAACGGACGCTACTGTGCAGTGTAATGTGACTAATGGACGCTACTGTGCAGTGTAATGAGACTATTGGATGTTAGAGTGCGGTTTAATGTGTCTAACGGACGCTACTGTGCAGTGTAATGTGACTAATGGACGCTACTGTGCAGTGTAATGTGACTAACGGACGCTACTGTGCAGTGTAATGTGACTAACGGACGCTACTGTGCAGTGTAATGTGACTAATGGATGCTAGTGTGCGGTTTAATGTGACTAATGGACTTACTGTGCAGTGTAATGTGACTAACGGACGCTACTGTGCAGTGTAATGTGACTAACGGACGCTACTGTGCAGTGTAATGAGACTGTTGGATGTTAGTGTGCGGTTTAATGTGACTAACGGACGCTACTGTGCAGTGTAATGTGACTAATGGACGCTACTGTGCAGTGTAATGTGACTAACGGACACTACTGTGCAGTGTAATGTGACTAACGGACGCCACTGTGCAGTGTAATGTGACTAACGGATGCTACTGTGCAGTGAAATGTGACTAACAGACACTACTGTGCAGTGTAATGTGACTAATGGACACTACTGTGCAGTGTAATGTGACTAATAGATGCTACTGTGCAGTGTAATGTGACGGACACTACTGTGCAGTGTAATGTGACTAACGGACGCTACTGTGCAGTGTAATGTGACTAATGGATGCTACTGTGCAGTGTAGTGTGACTAACGAACGCTACTGTGCAGTGTAATGTGACTAACAGACACTACTGTGCAGTGTAATGTGACTAATGGATGCTACTGTGCAGTGTAATGTGACTAATGGACGCTACTGTGCAGTGTAATGTGACTAATGGATGCTACTGTGCAGTGTAATGTGACTAACAGACGCTACTGTGCAGTGTAATGTGACTAACGGACGCTGCTGTGCAGTGTAATGTGACTAATGGATGCTACTGTGCAGTGTAATGTGACTAACGGACGCTACTGTGCAGTGTAATGTGACTGACGGACGCCACTGTGCAGTGTAATGTGACTAACAGACACTACTGTGCAGTGTAATGTGACTAACAGACACTACTGTGCAGTGTAATGTGACTAACGGACGCTACTGTGCAATGTAATGTGACTAATGAATGCTACTGTGCAGTGTAATGTGACTAACGGACACTACTGTGCAGTTTAATGTGACTAACGGACGCTACTGTGCAGTGTAATGTGAATAACAGACACTACTGTGCATTGTACAGGGCAGGCTCTTCCACTAGGCAGCTTTAGGCGGCTGCCTAGGGGCGCAGGCCCTTGGAGGGCGCCACTGAATTTGCCAAGCAATAAATTGAAGGATGCCTCTGTACGAAACATTCTCCTTTTACACTGCACTGGCAGCGGCTGCAGGTCTAATCAGGTACAGCTGCCGCTATCAGGCTGCGCTGCATAGTGCCTCAGCGCTTCCTCCGTGCCGTCACGTGTATCCTCAAGTCATGTGAAGGCACATAGGAGGCAGATGTTACTGTGGCTCCCGAGGGGTACCCCCACGGTCGCTCCCCATAGCTCTGATGCACCTCCTCCAGGCCCCTGGATCCTGGCTCTCCAGCAGCAAACAGCTCCTGACTACATGTCTGCACCCATTAGCATCACTGTAATCCTGCTGCTGACTGTAAGAGGAGCCATGCCAATGATGAGGGGAAACAACATGAGGTAAGTAACCCATGGGAGTTTATGCGGGACCACAGAGGGTGGGTGGGGGAAGTTTGGGGTGGGGGGGTTTGCACAGCACATTAGCAAAAACACAGGAACATAAAAATATATGTAGGTGCGTATATATGTATGTATACACATACAATTAAATATCCCCACCAGATGTATATCACTCAGCATAAAGGTGACACTGGCCTCAGTGTCATATTCGATTCCCAACATGCCACCTACAATTTACACATATTACAATATATATTTTCATTTTAAAAGTCCTTGAGTGTCATCCCTTTTCTCTGTCTATGTATAATGATACCCCCGGAAGGTGTTGAGGGAGGAAGGGGGGGGGGGGGGGGGTGCTGCTGCAGATTAGGGGGCACTAGGCTGAAACTTTGCCTAGGGTGCAGAGAGACCTTGCAACTTTATTTGAATTGTGGGTACCATTGTGGCCATGCCCCTCCCTTGTGTTACCACACCCCTTTTTGCGGCGTGCACCGTCCTTTTTTTATGGATGGGAGGGCGCAAATTTATAATTTGCAGGGGGGCGCCAAACACTTTAGCACCGCCCCTGTGCTCACGGCAATAAAACTGTTTTGGGTTTTTTACTACATATAAATGACGGTGCAGATCTATAGCTTCCTGTTGGTCCACTTAGTCACCTCCTGGGCTGAGTGTGGGGTGCGGACTTTGGAAGATGCACCTACAGCCACTGGATGGTGGAGGCCTCTCGGCAACCTTATCGGACCTTAGTTTTCCCTATCAGAGCCCTCAGCCACAGCTTATTAGGTGTGGAAATCCTATTTCTGTCTTGCCTGTAAAACTATTACTTTAATATTTCTTATGAAAATTTTGAGATGAAACCTGGTGACTCACTTTTTCGCGTTTTGCAGGGAAAGGTCCTTTGTGTGACGTAGTGTGTGCGATTGATCAGCAGGATCCACCAATCATATGTCACAGAGGGGAAGCAGCTTGCCGTGCAGAGCTGTTCCTTTTCTTAGCACTTATATGTAGGCAGTTATGCCTTCAAACTACTGGGCTCATTGTTTTTCTGTCACACTGCTTCATTATCTAATGGAAAATACTTAAATGGTTGATGTATAAAAGGTTATTATATACAAGTTAAAAAAAAAGGTGTTCTATTCATTCAGACTTCAGTCACAAGGTCTAATATAGAATAGGACAAATATACAACAATGACATGTAAAAATGTTCTTTTCAGGACTGTCCGGAGCAAAATATGGCAGCCACACTTTGAGTAGAAAATAACTGCACTTGAGCCACTTTCGCCTGGATATGCGGATCTTGGCCAAAACGAATCTGGCGTAGTAATGGTTACCGCTTAAGCTGGAGTACAATGAGTGTTGGAACCACCTGGAAAAGAGGTGACCAGCACCAGGCTTTGCCATGCTGTGCAGGTCACTTAGTAACAGAACAAGAAGTCCCAGTAAGCCCTGGCAGTCTTTGACTCCTTGGGCATGCTGGCACTGGTGGCACTGAAAGTACCATCATGTCCCTGTCTGCCGGTGGCTTCAGAGTATATTGGAGCTTGCGGAACTACTACAAGCCTTGGTAGCCAGGGCTAACTTGAGAATGTAGTGTATCTAATAGAAACAAAATCCCAAAACACATACATGGTAATAAAATAATTAAAGTAGCATGCGCACAAATGATCGAGCCAACTGTATTCTAGGGACTGCATTGGCTGCAGCCCATAGAAGCCGTGTAGGGCTGGCGTGATAGCAGGGGAGTGGCTTCTCATTGGAACCACTCTCCGCTATCATAGTCTGGCCTGGCAGTCCTGGGGGGGCAGAAAATACCATCTCTCTGTGACTGCCTGTCCACTGTGATTAGCAGAAAGTGCTTTCAATGGGAAGCCTCTTACCAGTGTAGTCAATGAGGTGGTGGATTTTACTGGGGGGGAGAGATTCACTGTTATGCATGATTTAGGACTAAATCGAAATAACCTTCGTAATACAGCAAGCATAATTTCTCTAACGTCCTAGTGGATGCTGGGAACTCCGTAAGGACCATGGGGAATAGCGGGCTCCGAAGGAGGCTGGGCACTCTAGAAAGATCTTAGACTACCTGGTGTGCACTGGCTCCTCCCACTATGACCCTCCTCCAAGCCTCAGTTAGATTTCGTGCCCGGCCGAGGTTGGATGCACACTAGGGGCTCTCCTGAGCTCTTAGAAAGTTATAGTCTTAGAATTTGTTTTTTTTCAGTGAGACCTGCTGGCAACAGGCTCACTGCAGCGAGGGACTAAGGGGAGAAGAAGCGAACTCGCCTGCTTGCAGCCGGATTGGGCTTCTTAGGCTACTGGACACCATTAGCTCCAGAGGGATCGACCGCAGGCCCAGCCTTGATGTTCGGTCCCGGAGCCGCGCCGCCGTCCCCCTTACAGAGCCAGAAGCAGGAAGATGGTCCGGAAAATCGGCGGCATGAAGACATCCTGTCTTCACCAAGGTAGCGCACAGCACTGCAGCTGTGCGCCATTGCTCCTCATACACACTTCACACTCCGGTCACTGAGGGTGCAGGGCGCTGGGGGGGGGCGCCCTGAGGCAGCAATAAAAACACCTTGGCTGGCTAAAATACCTCAATATATAGCCCCTGGGGCTATATATGAGGTAAATACCCCTGCCAGAATCCCAAAAAAAGCGGGAGAATAGGCCGCGAAAAAGGGGCGGAGCCTATCTCCTCAGCACACTGGCGCCATTTTTCCCTCACAGCTCGGCTGGAAGGAAGCTCCCTGGCTCTTCCCTGCATTTCTACAGTACAGTAAGAGGGAAAAGAGAGGGGGGGCACTAAATTGGCACTGTATACAGTATAAGCAGCTATTAGGGACATAACTCAGTTAGTCCCTGTATATATATAGCGCTCTGGTGTGTGCTGGCATACTCTTACTCTGTCCCCCCAAAGGGCTTTTGTGGGTCCTGTCCTCTATTTGAGCATTCCCTGTGTGTGTGGAGTGTGTCGGTACGGCTGTGTCGACATGTTTGAGGAGGATAATGATGTGGAGGGGGAGCAGATGCCTTTAGCAGAGATGTCACCCCCTGCGGGGCAGACACCTGAGTGGATGGTATTATGGCAAGAAATGAGTGCACGTATAGACTCCTTACATAAAAAATTTGACGACATGCCGACTGTGGGACAGCCGAGTCTTCAGCTCGTGCCTGTCCAAGGGTCTCAAAAGTCATCAGGGGCTCTAAAACGCCCGTTATCTCAGGTGGCACAAGTAGATGTCGACACGGATACTGACGCCAGTGTCGACGACGATGAGTCAAATTTAATGCCCGTTAAGGCCATTCGCTGCATGATTGAGGCAATGAAAGAGGTGTTAAATATTTCTGATTTACATCCAGGTACCACAAAAAAGGGTATTATGTTTGGGGAGAAAAAACTACCTGTAGTTTTTCCCCCGTCAGATGAATTAAATGAAGTATGTGAAGAAGCGTGGGGTTCCCCTGATAAGAAATTGGTGATTCCTAAGAAATTACTAATGGCGTTCCCTTTCCCGCCAGAGGATAGGTTACGTTGGGAAACACCCCCGAGGGTGGATAAAGCGCTCACACGTTTGTCAAAAAAGGTGGCACTACCGTCCCAGGATACGGCCGCCCTTAAGGAACCTGCTGATAGAAGGCAGGAGGCGATCCTGAAGTCTGTATATACACACTCAGGCATTATACTCAGACCCGCAATTGCGTCAGCTTGGATGTGCAGTGCTGCCGCTGCATGGTCAGATAACCTGTCAGAAAATATTGACACACTAGACAGAGACACGATCCTGTTGACAATTGACCATATAAAAGACTCAGTCTTATACATGAGAGATGCACAGAGGGAAATCTGCCGGCTGGCATCTAAAGTAAGTGCACTATCTATCTCTGCTAGGAGATGCTTATGGACTCGCCAGTGGACTGGAGATGCAGATTCCAAAAGGCACATGGAAGTTTTGCCTTATAAAGGGGAGGAATTATTTGGGGATGGTCTCTCCGACCTAGTTTCCACAGCAACGTCTGGGAAGTCAGCATTTTTACCCCATGTCCCCTCACAGCCTAAGAAGGCGCCATTTTATCAGGTTCAGTCCTTTCGATCCCAGAAAAACAAGCGGGGAAAAGGAGGGTCTTTTCTGTCAAGAGGCAGAGGCAGGGGAAAAAGGCTGCAGCAAACAGCAGGTTCCCAGGAACAAAAGTCCTCCCCCGCTTCCTCTTCCAAGTCCGCCGCATGACGGTGGGGCTTCACAAGCGGAGCCAGGTACGGTGGGGGCCCGCCTCAGGAATTTCAGCGATCAGTGGGTTCGCTCACAGGTGGATCCCTGGATCCTTCAAATAGTATCTCAGGGATACAGGCTGGAATTCGAGGCGATTCCACCCCGCCGTTTCCTAAAATCCGCCTTGCCGATTGCTCCCTCAGACAGGGAGGCAGTGCTAGCGGCAATTCACAAGCTGTATTCCCAGCAGGTGATAATCAAGGTACCCCTACTTCAACAAGGCCGGGGTTACTATTCCACACTATTTGTGGTACCGAAACCGGACGGTTCGGTGAGACCCATTCTAAATTTGAAGTCCTTGAACACATACATAAAAAAATTCAAGTTCAAGATGGAATCGCTCAGGGCGGTTATTGCATGCCTGGACGAGGGGGATTACATGGTATCCCTGGACATCAAGGATGCTTACCTGCATGTCCCCATTTACAATTCTCACCAGGAGTACCTCAGATTTGTGGTACAGGATTGCCATTACCAATTCCAGACGCTGCCGTTTGGACTCTCCACGGCACCGAGGGTATTTACCAAGGTTATGGCGGAAATGATGATACTCCTTCGAAAAAAGGGAGTTTTAATTATCCCATACTTGGACGATCTCCTAATAAAGGCACGATCCAAGGAACAGTTGTTAGTGGGAGTAGCACTATCTCAGGAAGTGCTGAGCCAGCACGGTTGGATTCTGAATATCCCAAAGTCACAGCTGGTCCCCACGACACGTCTAATGTTCCTGGGAATGATTCTGGACACGGCCCAGAAAAAAGTGTTTCTCCCGGAGGAGAAAGCCAGGGAGTTGTCTTCTCTAGTCAGAGACCTCCTAAAACCAAAACAGGTATCGGTGCATCACTGCACGCGGGTCCTGGGAAAGATGGTAGCTTCTTACGAAGCAATTCCATTCGGCAGGTTCCATGCCAGAATCTTTCAGTGGAACCTGTTGGACAAGTGGTCCGGATCGCATCTTCAGATGCATCGTTTAATAACCCTGTCTCCACGAACCAGGGTGTCTCTTCTGTGGTGGCTGAACAGTGCTCATCTTCTGGAGGGCCGCAGATTCGGCATACAGGACTGGGTCCTGGTGACCACGGATGCCAGCCTACGAGGCTGGGGGGCAGTCACAAACGGAAGAAATTTCCAGGGACTATGGTCAAGTCAGGAGACTGCCCTTCACATAAATATTCTGGAACTAAGGGCCATTTACAATGCCCTAAGTCAAGCAAAATCCCTGCTCCTACACCAGCCGGTGCTGATCCAGTCAGACAACATCACGGCAGTCGCCCATGTGAATCGACAGGGCGGCACAAGAAGCAGGACGGCGATGGCAGAAGCCACAAAAATTCTCCGATGGGCGGAGAACCATGTACTAGCACTGTCAGCAGTGTTCATCCCGGGAGTGGACAACTGGGAAGCAGACTTTCTCAGCAGGCACGACCTCCACCCGGGAGAGTGGGGACTTCATCCAGAAGTCTTCCAAATGATTGTAAATCAATGGGGTCGTCCACAGGTGGACATGATGGCGTCCCGCATAAACAAAAAACTAGAGAAGTATTGCACCAGGTCAAGAGACCCTCAGGCGATAGCGGTGGACGCCCTAGTGACACCGTGGGTGTACCGGTCAGTGTATGTGTTCCCTCCTCTACCTCTCATACCAAAGGTACTGAGAATAATAAGAAAGCGAGGAGTAAACACAATTCTCGTGGTTCCGGATTGGCCAAGAAGAGCGTGGTACCCGGAACTTCAAGAGATGATCTCAGAGGACCCTTGGTCCCTGCCGCTCAGACAGGACCTGCTACAGCAGGGCCCCTGTCTGTTCCAAGACTTACCGCGGCTGCGTTTGACGGCATGGCGGTTGAACGCCGGATCCTGAAGGAAAAGGGCATTCCGGAGGAAGTCATTCCTACGCTTATTAAAGCTAGGAAAGATGTTACGGCAAAACATTATCACCGCATATGGCGGAAATATGTTGCATGGTGCGAGGCCAAAAAGGCCCCAACAGAGGAATTTCAACTGGGTCGATTTCTGCATTTCCTGCAAGCAGGAGTGAATATGGGCCTAAAACTAGGCTCCATTAAAGTACAGATCTCGGCTCTGTCGATTTTCTTTCAAAAGGAACTAGCTTCAGTACCTGAAGTTCAGACATTTGTGAAGGGAGTGCTGCATATTCAGCCCCCATTTGTGCCTCCTGTGGCACCGTGGGATCTCAACGTGATGTTGAATTTCTTGAAATCACATTGGTTTGAGCCACTAAAAACCGTGGATCTGAAATATCTCACGTGGAAAGTGGTCATGTTATTGGCCCTGGCATCAGCCAGGCGAGTGTCAGAATTGGCGGCTTTATCATGTAAAAGCCCTTATCTGATTTTTCATATGGATAGGGCAGAATTGAGGACTCGTCCCCAGTTTCTCCCTAAGGTGGTGTCAGCGTTTCACCTGAACCAGCCTATTGTGGTGCCTGCGGCTACTAAGGATTTGGAGGACTCCAAGTTGCTAGACGTTGTCAGGGCCCTGAAAATATATGTTTCCAGGACGGCTGGAGTCAGAAAATCTGACTCGCTGTTTATCCTATATGCGCCCAACAAGCTGGGTGCTCCTGCTTCTAAGCAGACTATTGCTCGTTGGATTTGTAGTACAATTCAGCTTGCACATACTGTGGCAGGCCTGCCACAGCCTAAATCTGTCAATGCCCATTCCACAAGGAAGGTGGGCTCATCTTGGGCGGCTGCCCGAGGGGTCTCGGCTTTACAACTTTGCCGAGCAGCTACTTGGTCAGGGGCAAACACGTTTGCAAAATTCTATAAATTTGATACCCTGGCTGAGGAGGACCTGGAGTTCTCTCATTCGGTGCTGCAGAGTCATCCGCACTCTCCCGCCCGTTTGGGAGCTTTGGTATAATCCCCATGGTCCTTACGGAGTTCCCAGCATCCACTAGGACGTTAGAGAAAATAAGAATTTACTCACCGGTAATTCTGTTTCTCGTAGTCCGTAGTGGATGCTGGGCGCCCATCCCAAGTGCGGTCTATCTGCAATACTTGTACATAGTTATTGTTAACTAAATCGGGTTATTGTTGAGCCATCTGTTGAGAGGCTCTATCGTTTCATACTGTTAACTGTGTTTCATATCACGAGTTGTTCGGTGTGATTGGTGTGGCTGGTATGAGTCTTACCCGGGATTCAAAATCCTTCCTTATTGTGTACGCTCGTCCGGGCACAGTACCTAACTGAGGCTTGGAGGAGGGTCATAGTGGGAGGAGCCAGTGCACACCAGGTAGTCTAAGATCTTTCTAGAGTGCCCAGCCTCCTTCGGAGCCCGCTATTCCCCATGGTCCTTACGGAGTTCCCAGCATCCACTACGGACTACGAGAAACAGAATTACCGGTGAGTAAATTCTTATTTTCCTTGCACGTGTACCAATGAAGTTAAATATTTATTAAAAAATACACCCACACCCCGCTTTCTTTTCACCAAACGTAGGGAAGTGCAGGTGTCAGAGCTGACCCTTTATCTATGCATGCGTTTAGCATATTTTACCATAAACAAATGAGCCTACTCCAGCTCAGTATATGCTCAAAATGCTTATAGATCATCCAGGTCAAAAAAACACTTCCTATTTTCTGTTTATTGTCTAGATCAGTGTTTACCAACCGCGGTCCTCAAGGCACATTAACAGTCCTGGTTTTAGTGATACCCAGGCTTGAACACAGGTGACTTAATTAGTACCTCAGTTATTTTGATTAAACCATCTGTGCTGAAGCCTGGATATCACTAAAACCTGCACTGTTGGTGTGCCTTGAGGACCGCGGTTGGGAATGCCTGCTCTAGATACTTCTTCCCATTGGTCTTCCCTGAAGTGTTAAGGTGGGTACACACTAGTAGATATATCTGCAGATCAATTGATCTGCAGATATATCTATGTACGGATCGGGCAGTGTGCTGTGCATACACACAGTCCGATCCGTCGGGGGACTGACGTCATGAACTGGGCGGCACCTGTCAATCACCGCCGGCCGCCGCAGCATGTGTACGGGCGGTCGGACGACCGCCCCGTACACACACAGCGACGGGCCAATATATCGTTAGATATATTGGCTGTCGGCTGTGCTGCGCGGCCGACGCGATACGTATGTGAACGACGGAGTTCACAGACGTATCGCCCGTAGACACTGGCCGACGGTCCCGCGATGTATCGGCCGTTCAAGAGAACGGCCGATACATCGACCAGTGTGTACGGGCCTTTAAACACAGAGGTTCCCTGTCCATGGTGCTGAATACATTGTCTCTATCTATACAGCCTATTTCAAGGCACTGTGTAACTGGGAGAGTATTATTTCACAAATAAGAAGTATATTCATGAAGCAGTTAAAAGTGTGAAGAAGTTGCCCATGGCAACCAATCAGCAATGAAATAACATTTATCATTTGCATACTATCCAGTTGTACGGTGCAGCTGATTGGTTGCCCTGAGCAACTTCTCCACAGGCGCACTTCTCCACTCCTTTCACTGTTTCGTGAATAGACCCCTCTGTCAGATGACTGTCTCTCTCTGGATGGCAATACGACCTCTCCATCTTGTCATCTTCTTCTGTATACTTCAACATAAAGGGAAGTGTCAATAAATTTACACAGGATTTAGGTCCATGGAGAGATCCGATCTTTGGGCTAAGACGGTGAAACTATTTATTTTCCACCTTATGAAAGCACCAGTCACATTACTGAGTTTATTGTTTACTTTCGACTGGATCAATACAGAGGAAATCCTCCAAAAGGTTAAATGTGATGGATTTATGTATTTGTTCAACTTCTCCAGCTACGTTGTTACAGTGTTAGTGCAGGGCTAATGGAGTTTCTCTTTTGCCAGTACTAAAATCTATTGATCACCCCAAGCATGTCATGTATTAATAATGCAGATGCACATGCTGGCTGTTAGCCTGTTCATTACTAATTGACTCGTGGTTTTAACACATTCGTTTTACCATTGGATCGGTGTCACATTCACACATACAGAGGGAGGTCTGGAAGCAGATACGCCCAAGGCAAAGAGATTATAAAAAGACATTTTACTAAAGTAAAGAGATTTTTATTAAAAACAATGAATATGTTACAGCTAAATACAAAGTAGACTGGAAGCTACACAGCTGGAAGTGCAGTGAATGTTCCCTACATTGAGCATAGCGTGCTGTAGAGACTTTCATTTGTGGATTGGGGGGGGGGGGGGGGGGTTTGTATTGACAATGGGCCTAATTCTGAGTTGATCACAGCAGAAAATTTGTTAGCAGTTGGCCAAAACCATGGGGGTAATTCCAAGTTGATCGCAGCAGGAATTTTGTTGGCAGTTGGGCAAAACCATGTGCACTGCAGGGGGGGCAGATATAACATTTGCAGAGAGAGTTAGATTTGGGTGGGTTATTTTGTTTCTGTGCAGGGTAAATACTGGCTGCTTTATTTCTACACTGCAATTTAGATTGCAGATAGATTTGGGTGTGGTAAATTCAATCTCTGCACATGTTATATCTGCCTCCCCTGCAGTGCACATGGTTTTGCCCAACTGCTAACAAAGATCCTGCTGCGATCAACTCAGAATTACCCCCCATGTGCACTGCAGGTAGGGGCAGATGTAACATGTGCAGAGAGAGTTAGATTTGGGTGTGGTGTGTTCAAACTGAAATCTTAATTGCAGTGTATAAAAATAAAGCAGCCAGTAATTACCCTGCAAATAACCCACCCAAATCTAACTCTCTCTGCACATGTTATATCTGCCCCCCCCCTCCTCTGCAGTGCACATGGTTTTGCCCAATTGCTAACAAACTTGCTGCTGCAATCAACTCAGAATTACCCCCAATGTGTCAATTCTCACTAGACAGTAGATTTAATTTCTTAGACATACTGAATATATATTACATATTCACACATTTACATTTATACCGCAGTCTGGGGCATGGGCTCTGGTAACTTAAAGTGTGAGCAGTGGACCTCCTTGCCTCTGATCTTGCAGCAGATACTGTATAAGCTACAGCAGAGAGGACTGAAGCTCATTCCCCCACCTGAGACATTCTCCACTGTTCTCCGTAGTAGAGGGGGGGGGGGGGGGGGATCATTAGATCGACAGTGTCTAGGTCGACAATGTTAGGTCGACCACTACAGGTCGACAGTCACTAGGTCGACAGGGTTGGAAGGTCGACAGGGTTGGAAGGTTGACAGGTCAAAAGGTCAACATGTCAAAAGGTCGACATGAGTTGTTGGGGTGTTTTTGTTTTGGTGTTGTTTTCTTCGTAGAGTGACCGGGAACCCCAATTAGTGCACCGTGTCCCCTCGCATGGCTCGCTTCGCTCGGCACAGATTACCGTTCCAATCGTAGTCCACGTGGAACGTTAAGTATGAAACAGTTTAAAAAAAAATGTGAAAAACTCATGTCGACATTTCGACCTGACGACCTACCACATGTCGACCTAGAAACCCTGTTGCCCTTCCAACCCTTTTGACCTAGTGACTGTCGACCTGTAGTGGTCGACCTAAACATTGTCGACCTAGACAGTGTCGATCTTCAGACCGGATCCCGTAGAGGGGGGGAGGGGGGAGTAAATGGCTCTGGGGAAGGGTGACGCCAGAAAATGGGGATCTACTGCCACTGTGAAGTTGGAGTGGTATTTATTGCCACCAAGACATTCATTGCTTGCTACTGTTGAGGGCAAGGGCTTAGCTACCATAAGTGCAGGGAGTGCACCTGCTATGGGGCCCAGAGCTGAGAGGGGCCACCTTCCCTGTCACAGTTGCATGTTTTATATACAGCGGGCGTAGCTACCATAGGTGCAGGCAGTGCAGCTGCTATGGAGCCCAGAGCTGAGAGGGGCCACCTTCCCTGTCTCAGTTACATATGTTATATACAGGGTGTAGCTACCATAGGTGCAGGGAGTGCAGCTGCTATGGGGCCAGAGCTGAGAGGGGCCACCTTCCCTGTCACAGTTACATGTGTTATATACAGGGTGTAGCTACCATAGGTGCAGGGAGTGCAGCTGCTATGGGGCCAGAGCGGAGAGGGGCCACCTTCCCTGTCACAGTTACATGTGTTATATACAGGGTGTAGCTACCATAGGTGCAGGGAGTGCAGCTGCTATGGGGCCAGAGCTGAGAGGGGCCACCTTCCCTGCCACAGTTATATGTGTTATATACAGGGTGTAGCTACCATAGGTGCAGGGAGTGCAGCTGCTATGGGGCCCAGAGCTGAGAGGAGACACCTTCCCTGTCACAGTTACATGTGTTATATACAGGGTGTAGCTACCATAGGTACAGGGAATGCAGCTGCTATGGGGCCCAGAGCTGAGAGGGGCCACCTTCCCTGTCACAGTTACATGTGTTATATACAGGGTGTAGCTACCATAGGTGCAGGGAGTGCAGCTGCTATGGGGCCAGAGCTGAGAGGGGCCACCTTCCCTGTCACAGTTATATGTGTTATATACAGGGTGTAGCTACCATAGGTGCAGGGAGTGCTGCTGCTATGGGGCCCAGAGCTGAGAGGAGACACCTTCCCTGTCACAGTTACATGTGCTATATACAGGGTGTAGCTACCATAGGTACAGGGAATGCAGCTGCTATGGGGCCCAGAGCTGAGAGGGGCCACCTTCCCTGTCACAGTTATATGTGTTATATACAGGGTGTAGCTACCATAGGTGCAGGGAGTGCAGCTGCTATGGGGCCCAGAGCTGAGAGGGGCCACCTTCCCTGTCTCAGTTACATATGTTATATACAGGGTGTAGCTACCATAGGTGCAGGGAGTGCAGCTGCTATGGGGCCCAGAGCTGAAAGGGGCCACCTTCCCTGTCTCAGTTACATATGTTATATACAGGGTGTAGCTACCATAGGTGCAGGGAGTGCAGCTGCTATGGGGCCCAGAGCTGAGAGGGGGCACCTTCCCTGTCACAGTTACATGTGTTATATAGAGGGCGTAGCTACCATAGGTGCAGGGAGTGCAGCTGCTATGGGGCCCAGAGCTGAGCGGGGCCACCTTCCCTGTCACAGTTACATGTGTTATATAGAGGGCGTAGCTACCATAGGTGCAGGGAGTGCAGCTGCTATGGGGCCCAGAGCTGAGAGGGGCCACCTTCCCTCTCACAGTTACATGTATTATATACAGGGTGTAGCTACCATAGGTGCAGGGAGTGCAGCTGCTATGGGGCCCAGAGCTGAAAGGGGCCACCTTCCCTGTCACAGTTACATATGTTATATACAGGGTGTAGCTACCATAGGTGCAAGGAGTGCAGCTGCTATGGGGCCCAGAGCTGAGAGGGGCCACCTTCCCTGTCACAGTTACATGTATTATATACATGGTGTAGCTACCATAGGTGCAGGGAGTGCAGCTGATATTGGGACCAGAGCTGAGAGGGGCCATCTTCCCTACCAAAGTTACATGTGTTATATAAAAGATTTCACCATTAGGTGGTACATAGAGGCCCTTACAAACTTTTGCTTTGTGGTCTGTAATATATCTTGGTATACCCTGGACTTACTCATTGTAATGTAGTGTAAAATTAACTGACGGGCATTATAATGTTACATAATCTAAACTGGGGCATTGTAATGCACCAGATATAAAGTGGAGGCACTATAGTGTGGAATATTATGAAGTTTTAAAGTGGAGGCCCTTTAGTGTGGCATAATATGAACTGGGGCACTATAGTGTGGCTGAACTGGGGGCACTGTAATATGAACTGGGGACACTGTATATAATAATGTGAATTGGGGGTACTATGTTCCATAATGTGTACTTTCAGTCCTACAATGTGACATGACATGAGCTAGGGCACTATTATGGTTCAGAAATTGAACTAGGACACTACTATGGGGCATGACATTAGCAATTACTGTGAAGAGGTGTCTCTCTAGATGCACTGGGACAGGGGCCCATTCAATGGGTGGAATTCAAATGTTTGAAAAGTCGGTTGAGTGTCTGTTTTTTCCTGTCTATTAGATAGGAAAAAACAGACTCCCAACTGACTTCATACATTTGAATCTCCCCCAATATGTTGCTATGGGGCCCGCAAAGTTCTGGCTATGCCCCTGGTTGAGGGGATTAATATTAAGATGAAGACACTGGATTGGGGGGGGGGGGGGGGTTGCAAAACTAAAAGGACATCCATGAACAGAGGTGGAGGAGGGGGGTTAATGGCTCTGGGAAGGGGTAATGACAGAAAAGGAGGGATCTACTTCCACTGTGAAGTTGGGGTGGTATTTATTGCCACTGCGACATTCATTGCTTGCTACTATTGAGGGGAATAATATTAAAATGGAGACACTGGATTAGAGGTGGTGTAAAACTAAAAGGACATCCATGAACATAGGGGGAGGGAAATGCTGGTGGTGACATATGAACACTGACGGAATCTATTGCCACTGATGGGGTAATACTACATTACACATTCCCAGGGTAGTGCTAGAGACACCCCTACTGTTATGTTGTTTCCCTAAAATAGTTACAAAATTTAAAAATAGATGTTTTTAACTTAATTAAATAATGTTGATGACTATTTCTGATGTTGTTTTGAGAGGAAAAAATAACAGTTGAGTGGTCATTATTTAATTTGTTTTTATTAAATGTATGGTTCTTTTTAATGATATTGATGCCGCTGGAACTCACCAGTGCCAAATAAACCACTGTTTCTTACTAGAGATGATGTGCGGCTGGCACTTTTCGTGTTTTGTGTTTTGGTTTTGGTTCTAATTCCACTTTCGTGTTTTGGTTTTGGATGTGGATGATTTTTGAAAAAAAATAAATGGCTAAAATCACAGAATTTGGGGGTAATTTTGCTCCTACGATGTTATTAACCTCAATAACATTCATTTCCACTCATTGCCATTCTATTCTGAACACCTCACACCTCACAATATTGTTTTTAGGCCTAAAAGTTGCACCGAGGTGGCTGTATGACCAAGCTAATCTACACAAGTGTGCGGCACAAACACCTGGCCCATCTAGGAGTGGCACTGCAGTGTCAGACAGGATGGCACTTTTCAAAAACTAGGCCCCAAACAGCACCTCATGCAAAGATGTAGAAGAGGTGCAATGAGGTAGCTGTATGACTAAGCCAAGCGACACAAACAATTCCCACTGGAATTATACGTCCAAATCACTGGAATTAAATGGCAAAATCACTGGAATTATACTGCAAAATCACTGGAATTATACTGCAAAATCACTGGAATTATACGTCCAAATCACTGGAATTATACATCCAAATCACTGGAATTAAATGGCAGTACCACTGGACATATACGGAAGTGTCAGACAGGATGGCACTTTAACAAAGATAGTCCCCAAACAGCACATCATGCTAAGAAGTAAAAGAGGGCAATGAGGTAGCTGTATGACTAAGCTAAGCGACACAAGTCTGCGGCACAAACACCTGGCCCATCTAGGGTTGGCACTGCAGTCCCACTGCACTAATGGCGGATACCGGATGCACGTCTAACACCAGCATAGTTGTTATGGCCTCAGTAATCGTCTTTGCAACAGGATATATATATATATATATATATATATATATATATACGGCAGTATCACTGGACTGGATTTATACACCAGTACCACTGTAATTATACGGCAAGATCACTGGACTTATACAGCAGGATCACTGGATTTATACGGCAGGATCACTGTAATTATACGCCAGTACCACTGTAATTATACGGCAGGATCACTGGAATTAAATGGCCAAATCACTGGAATTAAATGGCAAAATCACTGGAATTATACTGCAAAATCACTGTAATAATACTGCAAAATCACTGGAATTATACGTCCAAATCATTGGAATTATACGTCCAAATCACTGGAATTAAATGGCAGTACCACTGGACATATACGGAGGTGTCAGACAGGATGGCACTTTAAAAAAATAGTCCCCAAACAGCACATGATGCAAAGAAGAAAGAAAGGTGCACCGATGTTGCTGTATGACTAATCTAAGCAACACAACCACCTGGCCCATCTAGTAGTGTCACGCAGTGGCTGAATGTCGAGAGTGGGCTGCAATTGTTCGGCCCACTGACAGCATCTCCAGCATGCCCCTGTCATTTTTTAAAAAATTCTGCAATTGGTGGACTTATACGGCAGTACCCCAGGACTAATACAGCAGTACCCCTGGACTCATACGGCAGTGTCAGACAGGATGGCACTTTTCAAAAACTAGGCCCCAAACAGCACCTCATGCAAAGATGTCGAAGAGGTGCAATGAGGTAGCTTAATGACTAAGCCAAGCGACACAAACAATTCCCACTGGAAGTATACGTCCAAATCACTGGAATTAAATGGCAAAATCACTGGAATTAAATGGCAAAATCACTGGAATTACGTCCAAATCACTGGAATGAAATGGCAAAATCACTGGAATTATACTGCAAAATCACTGGAATAATACTGCAAAATCACTGGAATTATACATCCAAATCACTGGAATTATACATCCAAATCACTGCAATTAAATGGCAAAATAACTGGAATTAAATGGCAAAATCACTGGAATTATACGTCCAAATCACTGGAATTAAATGGCAAAATCTCGGTATCGCCTGCCTAGTGAAGTGGAATCTAGATGGGATTTGGTGCCGAGGGCACAATACCTCCATCAATTGTCTAAATCCCACTGCACTAATGGCGGATACCGGACGCACGTCTAACACCAACTTAAGTGTCAAGGCATCAGTTATGAGGGCTTCCATCGTCATGTGAAGCTGAACCACTAGTCATGAACATAGGCCAGGGCCTCAGCCGTTCCTTGCCACTCTGTGTCGTAAATGGCATATTGGCAAGTTTACGTTTCTCCTCAGACCATTTAAATTTATTTCTCTAACGTCCTAGTGGATGCTGGGGACTCCGAAAGGACCATGGGGAATAGCGGCTCCGCAGGAGACTGGGCACAAAAGTAAAAAGCTTTAGGACTACCTGGTGTGCACTGGCTCCTCCCCCTATGACCCTCCTCCAAGCCTCAGTTAAGATTTTGTGCCCGAACGAGAAGGGTGCAATCTAGGTGGCTCTCCTGAGCTGCTTAGAGTAAAAGTTTAAATAGGTTTTTTTATTTTCAGTGAGACCTGCTGGCAACAGGCTCACTGCATCGAGGGACTAAGGGGAGAAGAAGCGAACTCACCTGCGTGCAGAGTGGATTGGGCTTCTTAGGCTACTGGACATTAGTTTCAGAGGGACGATCACAGGCCCAGCCATGGATGGGTCCCGGAGCCGCGCCGCCGTCCCCCTTACAGAGCCAGAAGACTGAAGAGGTCCGGAAAATCGGCGGCAGAAGACGTCCTGTCTTCACTAAGGTAGCGCACAGCACCGCAGCTGTGCGCCATTGCTCTCAGCACACTTCACACTCCGGTCACTGAGGGTGCAGAGCACTGGGGGGGAGCGCCCTGAGACGCAATAAAAACACCTTTTTGGCAAAAAAAAAAAAAAAAAATACATCACATATAGCTCCTGGGCTATATGGATGTATTTAACCCCTGCCTATTTTTACATAAAAAAGCGGGAGAAAGGCCGTCGAAAAAGGGGCGGAGCCTATCTCCTCAGCACACTGGCGCCATTTTTTCCTCACAGCTCCGTTGGAGGAAGGCTCCCTGACTCTCCCCTGCAGTCCTGCACTACAGAAACAGGGTAAAACAAGAGAGGGGGGGCACTAAATTGGCATATAAATATATACAGCAGCTATATTAGGGAAAAACACTTATATAAGGTTATCCCTATATATATATAGCGCTCTGGTGTGTGCTGGCAAACTCTCCCTCTGTCTCCCCAAAGGGCTAGTGGGGTCCTGTCCTCTATCAGAGCATTCCCTGTGTGTGTGCTGTGTGTCGGTACGTTGTGTCGACATGTATGAGGAGGAAAATGGTGTGGAGGCGGAACAATTGCCTGTGTTAGTGATGTCACCCCCTAGGGAGTCGACACCTGACTGGATGGTCTTATGGAAAGAATTACGTGATAGTGTCAGCACTTTACAAAAGACTGTTGACGACATGAGACAGCCGGCAAATCAGTTAATACCTGTACAGGCGTCTCAAACACCGTCAGGGGCTCTAAAGCGCCCGTTACCTCAGGTCGATACAGACACAGACACGGACACTGACTCCAGTGTCGACGGTGAGGAAACAAACGTATTTTCCAGTAGGGCCACACGTTACATGATCACGGCAATGAAGGAGGTTTTGAACATTTCTGATACTACAAGTACCACAAAAAAGGGTATTATGTGGGGTGTGAAAAAACTACCCGTAGTTTTTCCCGAATCAGATGAATTAAATGAGGTGTGTGATGAAGCGTGGGTTTCCCCCGATAAAAAACTACTAATTTCTAAAAAGTTATTGGCATTATACCCTTTCCCGCCAGAGGTTAGGGCACGTTGGGAAACACCCCCTAGTGTAGATAAGGCGCTCACACGCTTATCAAAACAAGTGGCGTTACCGTCCCCTGATACGGCCGCCCTCAAGGAACCAGCTGATAGAAAGCTGGAAAAATATCCTTAAAAGTATATACACACATACTGGTATTATACTGCGACCAGCAATCGCCTCAGCCTGGATGTGCAGTGCTGGGGTGGCTTGGTCGGATTCCCTGACTGAAAATATTGATACCCTGGACAGGGACAATATATTATTGACTATAGAGCATTTAAAGGATGCATTTCTATATATGCGAGATGCACAGAGGGATATTTGCACTCTGGCATCAAGAGTAAGTGCGATGTCCATTTCTGCCAGAAGAGGATTATGGACGCGACAGTGGTCAGGGGGATGCGGATTCCAAACGGCATATGGAAGTATTGCCGTATAAAGGGGAGGAGTTATTTGGGGTCGGTCTATCGGACCTGGTGGCCACGGCAACGGCTGGAAAATCCACCTTTTTACCCCAAGTCACCTCGCAGCAGAAAAAAAGATACCGTCTTTTCAGGCTCAGTCCTTTCGTCCCCATAAGGGCAAGCGGGCAAAAGGCCACTCATATCTGCCCCGGGGCAGAGGAAGGGGAAAAAGACTGCAGCAGACAGCCTCTTCCCACGAACAGAAGCCCTCCCCCGCTTCGGCCAAGTCCTCAGCATGACGCTGGGGCCTTACAAGCGGACTCAGGCACGGTGGGGGCCCGTCTCAAGAATTTCAGCGCGCAGTGGGCTCACTCGCAAGTGGACCCCTGGATCCTGCAGGTAGTATCTCAGGGGTACAAATTGGAATTCGAGACGTCTCCCCCTCGCCGGTTCCTGAAGTCTGCTTTACCAACGTCTCCCCCCGACAGGGAGGCGGTATTGGAAGCCATTCACAAGCTGTATTCCCAGCAGGTGATAATCAAGGTACCCCTCCTACAACAGGGAAAGGGGTATTATTCCACGCTGTTTGTGGTACCGAAGCCGGACGGCTCGGTGAGACCCATTTTAAATCTGAAATCCTTGAACACTTACATAAAAAGGTTCAAGTTCAAGATGGAGTCACTCAGAGCAGTGATAGCGAACCTGGAAGAAGGGGACTATATGGTGTCTCTGGACATCAAGGATGCTTACCTCCATGTCCCAATTTGCCCTTCTCACCAAGGGTACCTCAGGTTTGTGGTACAGAACTGTCACTATCAGTTTCAGACGCTGCCGTTTGGATTGTCCACGGCACCCCGGGTCTTTACCAAGGTAATGGCCGAAATGATGATTCTTCGAAGAAAAGGCGTCTTAATTATCCCTTACTTGGACGATCTCCTGATAAGGGCAAGGTCCAGAGAACAGTTAGAGGTCGGAGTAGCACTATCTCAAGTAGTACTACGACAGCACGGATGGATTCTAAATATTCCAAAAAAATCGCAGCTGATTCCGACGACACGTCTGCTGTTCATAGGGATGATTGTGGACACAGTACAGAAAAAGGTGTTTCTCCCGGAGGAGAAGGCCAAGGAGTTATCCGACCTAGTCAGGAACCTCCTAAGACCAGGCCAAGTGTCAGTACATCAATGCACAAGGGTCCTGGGAAAGATGGTGGCTTCTTACGAAGCGATTCCATTCGGCAGATTCCACGCAAGAACTTTTCAGTGGGATCTGCTGGACAAATGGTCCGGATCGCATCTTCAAATGCATCAGCGGATAACCCTGTCTCCAAGGACAAGGGTGTCTCTCCTGTGGTGGTTACAGAGTGCTCATCTCCTAGAGGGCCGCAGATTCGGCATTCAGGATTGGGTCCTGGTGACCACGGATGCCAGCCTGAGAGGCTGGGGAGCAGTCACACAGGGAAGAAATTTCCAGGGCTTGTGGTCAAGCATGGAAACGTCACTTCACATAAATATCCTGGAACTAAGGGCCATTTACAATGCCCTAAGTCAGGCAAGACCTCTGCTTCAGGGTCAGCCGGTGTTGATCCAGTCGGACAACATCACGGCAGTCGCCCACGTAAACAGACAGGGCGGCACAAGAAGCAGGAGGGCAATGATGGAAGTGGCAAGGATTCTTCGCTGGGCGGAGAATCATGTGATAGCACTGTCAGCAGTGTTCATTCCGGGAGTGGACAACTGGGAAGCAGACTTCCTCAGCAGACACGATCTTCACCTGGGGGAGTGGGGACTTCACCCAGAAGTCTTCCACATGATTGTGAACCGTTGGGAAAAACCAAAGGTGGACATGATGGCGTCCCGCCTCAACAAAAAACTGGACAGATATTGCGCCAGGTCAAGGGACCCTCAGGCAATAGCTGTGGACGCTCTGGTAACACCGTGGGTGTACCAGTCAGTGTATGTGTTCCCTCCTCTTCCTCTCATACCAAAAGTACTGAGAATCATAAGAAGGAGAGGAGTAAAGACTATACTCGTGGCTCCGGATTGGCCAAGAAGGACTTGGTACCCGGAAATTCAAGAGATGCTCACGGAAGACCCGTGGCCTCTACCTCTAAGAAAGGACCTGCTCCAGCAGGGACCATGTCTGTTCCAAGACTTACCGCGGCTGCGTTTGACGGCATGGCGGTTGAACGCCGGATCCTGAAGGAAAAAGGCATTCCGGATGAAGCCAGGAAGGATGTAACCGTACAACATTATCACCGTATTTGGCGTAAATATGTTGCGTGGTGCGAGGCCAGGAAGGCCCCTACAGAGGAATTTCAACTGGGTCGTTTCCTGCATTTCCTGCAAACAGGACTGTCTATGGGCCTCAAATTGGGGTCCATTAAGGTTCAAATTTCGGCCCTGTCAATATTCTTCCAAAAAGAACTGGCTTCTGTTCCTGAAGTTCAGACGTTTGTCAAGGGAGTACTGCATATACAGCCTCCTTTTGTGCCTCCAGTGGCACCTTGGGATCTCAATGTAGTTTTGGGATTCCTAAAATCACATTGGTTTGAACCACTCACCACTGTGGACTTAAAATATCTCACATGGAAAGTGGTAATGCTGTTAGCCCTGGCTTGAGCCAGGCGTGTCTCAGAATTGGCGGCTTTATCCTATAAAAGCCCTTACCTAATTTTTCATACGGACAGGGCAGAATTGAGGACTCGTCCTCAATTTCTCCCTAAGGTGGTTTCAGCTTTTCACTTAAACCAGCCTATTGTGGTGCCTGCGGCTACTAGGGACTTGGAGGATTCCAAGTTGCTAGACGTAGTCAGGGCCCTGAAAATATATGTTTCCAGGACGGCTGGAGTCAGAAAATCTGATTCGCTTTTTATCCTGTATGCACCCAACAAGCTGGGTGCTCCTGCTTCTAAGCAGACGATTGCTCGTTGGATTTGTAGTACAATTCAGCTTGCACATTCTGTGGCAGGCCTGCCACAGCCAAAATCTGTAAAAGCCCATTCCACACGGAAAGTGGGCTCATCTTGGGCGGCTGCCCAAGGGGTCTCGGCTTTACAACTTTGCCGAGCAGCTACTTGGTCAGGGGCAAACACGTTTGCTAAATTCTACAAATTTGATACCCTGGCTGAGGAGGACCTGGAGTTCTCTCATTCGGTGCTGCAGAGTCATCCGCACTCTCCCGCCCGTTTGGGAGCTTTGGTATAATCCCCATGGTCCTTTCGGAGTCCCCAGCATCCACTAGAACGTTAGAGAAAATAAGAATTTACTTACCGATAATTCTATTTCTCATAGTCCGTAGTGGATGCTGGGCGCCCATCCCAAGTGCGGATTGTCTGCATTACTTGTACATAGTTATTGTTACAAAAATCGGGTTATTGTTGTTGTGAGCCATCTTTTCAGAGGCTCCTTCTGTTATCATGCTGTTAACTGGGTTCAGATCACAAGTTGTACGGTGTGATTGGTGTGGCTGGTATGAGTCTTACCCGGGATTCAAAATCCTTCCTTATTGTGTACGCTCGTCCGGGCACAGTATCCTAACTGAGGCTTGGAGGAGGGTCATAGGGGGAGGAGCCAGTGCACACCAGGTAGTCCTAAAGCTTTTTACTTTTGTGCCCAGTCTCTTGCGGAGCCGCTATTCCCCATGGTCCTTTCGGAGTCCCCAGCATCCACTACGGACTATGAGAAATAGAATTATCGGTAAGTAAATTCTTATTTTTTGGGGTCTTTATACTGAACTTTGGCTTTTTGGATTTTACATGGCCTCTACTATCACATTGGGCATCGGCCTTGGCAGACGACGTTGATGGCATTTCATCGTCTATGTCATGGCTAGTGGCAGCAGCTTCACCACTAGGAGGAAGTGGTTCTTGATCTTTCCCTATTTTATCCTCCAAATTTTTGTTCTCCATTATTTTTTTGGAGTTATATAACACAATATGCGGCACAGGAATGACTGGAATGACTGATGGCCAGGACACTACCACTGGTCTGATGCAGCACAACACAGCAACACTGTAAGGGACTTGTGGTTGTTGTTGTTGTTATTATTATTATTATTATTATAATAATACGGCAGCAGTGGACATATAGCAGCAGCGTATACCACTGTTACTGCCTGGTCACTGGAATTGTGATGTTAGTGTATTAGAATGCTTAATATTTGTAGACACTCCCTTACAAATATGTGTAAGCCTGAATCTGCAGTGATGGTCCCTAGGACCAGGGGGATGCTGGGAAGTGGGTGGTCCAGTGTGCAGTGTGCCTGGAGTTGGTGATTGAATAAACAGCATAGCAGTGAACTCACGTGTCTCTGTGTCCTGATGACTGGATTTACAAACGTATGAACAAAACATGGTGTCAGAAGAAGTTTAACTTGGACTGCTAGTGCTCACAGAGTGTGAAAGAATCTTGCAGAAGTCTGTAAGGCTGTGATACTCAGTGTCTGCAAAGCCTGCCGTGTGCTCCTATCTTCAAACAGTGAGTAACCATGGATAAACTAGCTCCTCCAACCAGCATGCTGATGTCTGGTAACTTGTCTGAAAACTGGAAAAGATTTAAGCAAAGGTTTAATATATATCTTGCTGCATGTGGAGCTGATTCAGAGGCTGACAAAACGAAGGCATCCATTTTCCTCCATGTGATAGGAGAGGATGTGCTGGACATTTATAATAGTTTTCAGTTTGATGAGGGGGAGAATATGGTGCTATCTTCTATAATGCAAAAGTTTGAAGATTACTTTGTGCCAAGGAAAAATGTGACATATGAAAGATATAAGTTTTTCACATGTGATCAGAAGTCTGGAGATTAATTTAATCAGTATGTTACAGAGCTGCAATCACTCAGTAAAACCTGTGAGTTTGGTGATTTCAAGGATTCACTGATTAGAGATCGTATTGTCTGTGGAATACCTGATAATGTACTCAGAGAGAGACTTCTGAGAGAGCAAGACCTAACACTCCACAAGGCAGTGACTATGTGTAGATCTGCAGAAATAACTAGATTTCAAGCCAAAACGTTACACAAGGACGCTGATGCTGCTGTATATGTAGTGCAGAAAACAGAGCAAAGCAAACCTCCATTCTCAAGAATGAAGCAGTCTAAGCCACAGTCTAATAAGGAAATGTGTAGTAGATGTGGAAATGCTCACAATCCTAAAATGTGCCCTGCTTATGGTAAAACCTGCATGAAATGTGGTAGACTTAATCACTTTGCCAAATGCTGTAAAATTAAAAGTAAAACAACCAAAGTGCATGCTGTTAAACAAACAGATGAATTCTTTGTGGATTGCATTGAACTTTGCAGTGCAGATAAGAAAGAATGGATTGTCCCTTTAACTGTGAACGAGATTGTCATTCCCTTTAAGCTTGATACTGGTGCGCAGGTGAATTTAATATCATTTCAAGACTATAAGACTTTTAGAGTAACCCTAAAATTCATCCAGCCAAAGTGAAAGTTACAGGGTACACTGGGGAGGAAATTCCTGTGAAAGGTACATGCTTAGTGACACTGAAATATAAGGGACAACAGTTTAAAACATCTCTACTGATTGTGGATAAAAATGTGCAACCGATTCTAGGATTAAGTTCCTGTGAGAAACTAAGCTTGCTAAAGAAAGTTTTTATGGTGACATCACAAGTAGAAGATGACTGCAAATCGATGTTTACAGAATACAGAGACTTGTTTGAAGGTCTAGGTTGTTTGCCTGGAGAGCATAAAATAAATATAGACACACAAGTTTCTTCAGTGATACACCCCTGTAGAAAAGTGCCGTTTGCGCTGAGAGAAAAACTGAAACAAGAGTTAAATCGCATGGAAGCCTTGGGTGTGATACAGAAAGTTGATGAGCCTACTGAATGGGTAAGCTCCTTAGTAATTGTTGTAAAGAAAAATTGACAACTCAGAATATGTCTAGACCCCAGAGATTTAAACAAAGCTATTAAACGAGAACATTTCAAACTACCAACCAGAGATGAAATCATGTCGCAATTTGCGGGAGCAAAATGGTTCAGTAAATTGGACACATGTTAAGGATTCTGGCAAATGAAGCTAGATGAGGCCAGCTCAAAGCTTTGTACATTTAATACACCAGAAGGTAGATACAGATTTCTTCGACTACCATATGGAATATTGTCTGCTCCAGAAGTATATCACAAAAAGATACACATGATTTTTGAACATATTCCAAGTGTTGAAACAATGATGGATGACATTATTGTCTGGGGATGTACAAAGGAAGAACATGATTCTAGATTGAGACAAGTAATGGAACTTGTCAAGAAAGTGAATCTAAAGCTAAACAAGGACAGATGTGAATATGGCGTGAATACACTTACCTTTATGGGCGACATGGTGTCGGATCAAGGTGTAAAACCAGACCCAAGGAAAATATCAGCCATAGTGAACATGGAACGTCCTAACAACAAAGACGACGTCAGAAGATTCCTAGGAATGATTACTTACTTAGGAAAGTTTATTTCTTAACTCTCTGAACGAACAGCCTCTCTTAGATGGTTGTTGGACAAAGATAACGAGTGGATGTGGTCACATGAACAAGAAGAAAGTTGGCAAAACTTGAAACAGATCATTACAGAGCAACCAGTGCTAAAATTCTTTGATCCTGCGAAAAGAATAAGAATTTCAGCAGATGCTTCGCAATTTGGCCTAGGCTCAGTGCTGTTACAAGAACATGAGGATACATGGCAACCAGTAATCTATGCATCAAGAGCACTGACAAGTGCTGAAAGAAGGTATGCTCAGATAGAAAAAGAACGTGCTGTGGACAAAAGTGAAGGTTCCAAAAGTCTGATGGATGAAGAGATAGAAGCCTATGTTAATTTGTTCGTAGCTTCTCTACCAGTGTCTCTTGCAAGACAAGAACAGATTAGGAAAGAAACTGAGACAGATGACACAATGAAAGTGTTGAAAGATATCATTCTGAAAGGTTGGCCAGCAGAAAAACATGCGTGCCCGATGTCTATCCATGATTATTGGATGTACCGCAGTGACCTTACAGTTGTCGATGGTATTATTTACAAAGGCAATAGGTTTGTCATACCTATACGACTAAGAAAAACTATGCTGTGCAAGATACATGAAGGCCACTTAGGAGAAGAAAAATGTAAGCGGAGAGCGCGTGAAGTTATGTATTGGCCAAGAATGAACCAAGACATAGCACAGACTACAGCTACATGTGAATTATGTCTTACGTATAGACCGAAACAACAAGTCGAGCCACTGAGTCCTCACGCAGTGCCAGAGAGACCGTACCAGAAAGTTGGCGCAGATTTGTTTGATTGTAATGGGAAAACGTACATTGTCGTGACTGATTATTACTCTAACTACCCTGAGGTGAAGACACTACATACAACTACTAGTAAAGTCGTAATCAATTGCATGAAGTCAATCTTTGCAAGGCATGGTGTTCCTATGGAAGTGTTCACTGACAATGGTCCTCAGTTTTCCAGTGCTGAATTTAGACAATTTGCTGATGAGTGGGAATTTGTCCATACTACGTCAAGTCCCCACTATCCACGCTCAAATGGGTTGGTGGAAAGTTCAATAAAAAACTGTAAAGAGGCTCATGAAAAAAGCTCAAGAAGGTAAAGAAGATTTCTACAAAAGTCTTTTAATCTACCGCAGTACACCTTTACAGAATGGACTTTCTCCTGCACAAATGCTGATGAGAAGGATGATTAGAGCAAATCTCCCGATACATGATGAACTGCTTAATACACATAACTTAGCGTTGGTCAGACTGAGTAAGGAAAGTCAACAGGCGAAACAGAAACTGTTCCATGACAGGCGAGCAAAAAACGTATGTGATCTAAAATCGGGTGACCAAGTCCGTCTCAGAGATCACGAGAAAGGTATTTGGGTGCAGAAAGGTATTGTGCAAGCACAAGTAGCACCGAGATCTTATACTATACGTACAGTGCGTGGAACGGAAGTAAGAAGAAATCAGGTGGATTTAAGATCTCAACCTAACCATAATGAAGACAACATGACTGAAGAATACCCTTCACCTGACATGTATGATGATCCTGATAATGGTGAACAAACCACGATTCTAGAAAGGTCCAACACAGACTGTGTATGAAAGATCCAAAAGGGAAATACGCAGACCTGAGAGACTCATTGAAACGTGTTAGATGATGTTCTTAATATGAAGTTGTTAATTGTTGCATTGAAGCGTACAAGGCTTATCTTTAAAGAAAAGAGGATGTGATGTTAGTGTATTAGAATGCTTAATATTTGTAGACACTCCCTTACAAATATGTGTAAGCCTGAATCTTCAGTGATGGTCCCTAGGACCAGGGGGATGCTGGGAAGTGGGTGGACCAGTGTGCAGTGTGCCTGGAGTTGGTGATGGAATAAACAGCACAGCAGTGAACTCACATGTCTCTGTGTCATGATGACTGGATTTACAAACGTATGAACAAAACAGGAATGACTGATGGCCAGGACACTACCACTGGTCTGATGCAGCACAACACAGCAACACTGAACTGATGCAGCACAACACAGCAGCAATGGACATATGGTAGCAGAGAACACAAACACTGTGACTGCCTGGTCACTGGAATAACTGATGGCTGATGCACAGGACACTACCACTGGACTGATGCAGCACAATACAGCAGCAATGGACATATGGCAGCAAGAGGACACAAAAACTGTGACTGGACAAATACAGCACAAGACACTACCACAGAGGACACTGAGGACAGAGACACATCCTCTCTCTACACTCTCCAATGCCGGAGTGAAAATGGCGGGGACGCGCGGCTCCTTATATGGAATCCAAACCCTGCGAGAATCCGACAGCAGGATGATGACGTTTTGCCTCGTTCTGGTTTCTGAGTCAGGCGGGAAAACCAGAGCCTGGCTCGGAATCAGACTCGAATGGTGACTTTCAGTACAGTTCGGTTCTCTGAGAACCAAACCCACTCATCCCTATTTCTTACCGACCCAGAGAACTGGACAAGCAAGCTGTACTATGCATCCAGCAAGAATGGTCTTGTGACAAGGGAATGGTGTGCAAGAGTAGCTGTTACCTCAGGGAGGTTAGTCCCAACCCCTCTGCTCTCACTTGTTCCTGGTGGCCCTGTGATTGCAAAACAGTGCAGGAATTGACACTGTATGGGTAGCGTCGAGTTACCCTTCGTGGAGAGGAACTTTCCCATAAGCCCCTGGGTCCATGTCACAAACTATTTGGAATAGTAACCTGTGGTGAGTGAAGTGAGTCTCCAAGCCCGAAGCGCGGCGAGGGAAGTAGCCCACGAGGGTCCTATGGTACGTAGATAACACAAAATAACCTCAAACAAACGGAGAATGGATAAAACATTAAGGTGCTGTAAGGGCGAAAGTTCGCTTCTGCCCTCTCGTGCTGTCACTTCCTGGTCCTGATCACAAAGGGAACATAGACACAACCATTTCATTTCCTGCAGGGAAGTAACACTCTATGTCACTTCCTGCAAGGAAGTCACACTCTATGTCACTTCCTGCAAGGAAGATACACTCTGCTACACATCCTTACACTCTGTGGCCAGAGAGGTATGGTCTTTTCTTAGTGCAGACACTGAGGTTTCCATAAACCGCACAGTAAGTGCCTGTTGCTGGAATGATGCTGCATTATGGGAACCGGGAGGGTGACCGTCTCCTGGCTCAGCACTGTGCCCAGAAACCATTTACATTGATTCCAGGGTAGGAGATCACTGTTAAATAACCTAGAGTCTGAATACTATGTAACCCAATGTTGGAATCGGATGTGTGTAAAGTGATTGCTTACTCAGAAATGGAAACTTCCTTATGGGCCCTACACATCTGCCGATTGCTGGGTGAGGTGCCCAGCGACTGATACGGCCCACGGGCACCCCGGTGGCAGGGGGGGGGTGACGGGGGGAGTGAAGTTTCTTCACTCCCCCCGTCACCTGGCCCCATAGCCCTGCATGCTAATATGGACGAGATTGTCCATATTGGCCTGCATGTATAAACGAGCCGGCACCAACAATGACACATTGAAAGATATGAACGATATCTCGTTCATTAGTGAACGAGATCGTTCATATCTTTCAGTGTAATCGCTAAGTGTATAGGGCCCTTTAGACAGATAGCACCCAGGGAGGGAGAGCCTAAATGAATATAGGCAAAGTATATATGATCTCCAGATCACACAGTGGGTTGTTCCCAAAATGTTTACCCATTCTCTGTAACACTGATACAAAGAAAAAAAAATCAATGCTTGAATGTTTCACAAAATACTTGTGGCCCAGTACCTCCAACAAAGTATTCATCAACTTTATTTCTGTCCACCCATTTCCAGCTATGTCTCCACTTATCACCAGCTTCAGTATTGGGGCAGTTACGCAGAACACAGATCATGGGTCCCCTTAAATCACCATTACCCAACACTAGGTTTTACTAACCAGGACTGCTGGAACCATAGAGGGGAGACCTGCATTGGTGGGGGCCCTCCAATATGATTCCAACCAGCCCTATGCTAGTTGATCACCAGGTCTGGGTTCTCTATGGGACCAGGCTTGAAAAAAACATGCAAATTCCCCCTTCTATATTTACAGTACCTAGACTTTAGGGGTCATATTTGTATAAAAGAATAAATACACTTTGTCTCTTGAGCACTACAGGTACCAGCAATGCCTAAAATGGCAGCCAGGGCATGCCGACACTTGGAGAACCATAAGTGCTACAATGCCCTGGCACCTGGGTCCACCGGCACCTGTAGTAGTAAACCAGGTAAAAATGGAAAGAAAAACAAATCACAAATGGCAGTTTCATAAAAAAATAAAAGCAACAAAAAAAAAAACATTTATTGAATGTAAACACCCCTGGATCCTTCTTTAACAGATGTTTGACTTACAAATCCATTGGAAAAGGTCCCAGTCCAAAGTGGACATCCTCGTACTTTGAATAAAAAAATGTAAGATGTTGCAGGACTTCTCCCGGGTGCGGTATGATATACCTGTCAGTATACCGACAGCGGCATCCCACCTGCCGGTAAACCGGCAGCGAGTCCGCTCACCACACTTCGGGCCTGGTGGAGAGCTTTACTCTCCACACGTTCTATTTTCACTCGGTTGATGACATGGACCCACCAACCGAGTGGGAATTGGGGGGTGGCGGATGTGTAGGGATTCCGCCTGCAGGTGGAATGTCGTAGGTTGGGATTCCGGCGTTGGTCTCCAGATAGCTCACGGACGGACACTGCCATTTCGTGAATGAAAGTGTTCTGACTGGCCAGACTGTGGGAGCTTGCACAGTTGTAAAGAATCTGTGTAGTGCTTTCTACAGACACGCCTGATATAACTTTTTTAATAAATAATTTGAAGGATACTTGTCAGATCTAGGAGTCACTATTAATAGAACAAAATGAAATGCCTACCTGTATATTACTCTGTATAGCCTAACTACCTATTGATCACCATCTGTATAGATTTATTTTTCCATAAATCAAAACTTAGTAGGAATTCGACAACCTCATCAATAAAACTTACATTAATTACATTAACATCTGAAAGAAAAGAAACACGCACAATGGCTCATGAAGCAAGTCAGGTTCAAAGACATCATGGGGATGAATATAAGCTCTCTCCAGAGAATTCACCCTAAGGATTTTTATACTTGATTTGATATGATGAAGAGGGGAACAGATTTGGTCCTTGTCATGTGACATACCGCACCTATTCTTGTCATGCGTGTACAGTAGTAAATCATAATGGCAGAATCGCAAAGAAAACTAGAAAATGTAAAAACTAACTATATACAGTACAGCGCTCATGTTGCCTTAATTATATGAATGAATTAAGACTTAAGTGAAGCCTGTTATAGAAAAGCAAAGTAAAAATGTAAAGAAACGCGTTAGTATCTAACGATGTATTGGCGCGTCGTGCTGTGTGTACGGGTGGTGTACACTTGCTGCAGACGCCGACGATGATTGTCAGCACAGCTAGGCGGGCGCATGTAAACTTCTGATGAAACAGCCCCAGTTTTAGAGGCTGAGAAACGCGTCAAGCATTCCGCCCGACACGCTATCCGGTATCCTGGACATCACTAAAAAGACCTGACACACAGCAACACGCTTTGGCGGCTCCCGCTACGTAACCACGAGCGAGCGGCTTTAGTGGACAAGCCGCGCTCCAAAACTATCCTGCGAGTCCTGTCCTCACCCATTGCACTTGACAGCCTCCTCCGTGCCACTGCTTAGCGGTGTGGGCAGCCGGCGCCCACTAACAAGAAGGAGACATCGTTCAATTCCTCCACTCCTAAGGCCAGGGTAAGCTTTGCACGAAACTGTTCAAATAGCGGTTCCAGCTTAAAAGTCACTGTGGTATACATGGTATCAAGTCCATATAAGCTGCCCATAAAGAGCCTTTTTTCATTGGTGGATAAGAGTGTGAGCATTTAAGCTTTTCATCAAGCGCTAGACAACTCAAGTGCACCATTTTCATTGTGGATGGACTCTTAAATTTAAAGGAATATCCAACTAAGCCCTTGAGATCAATTAGCCCATGCATGGAGCTTATTAAGGAGCATCTGATAAGCACAAATGCTGTACCTTTATCCGGAATATAAGAGGTTACATTTCTAAGGGAGTTTTTACAATGGGCGTAATTCCAAGTTGATCGCAGCAGGAAATTTTTTAGCAATTGGGCAAAACCATGTGCACTGCAGGTGTGGCAGATATAACATTTGCAGAGAAAGTTAGATTTGGGTGGGTTATTTTATTTCTGTGCAGGGTAAATACTGGCTGCTTTATTTTTACACTGCAAATTAGATTGCAGATTGAACACACCCCACCCAAATCTAACTCTCTCTGCACATGTTATATCTGCCTCCCCTGCAGTTCACATGGTTTTGCCCAATTGCTAACAGAATTCCTGCTGCGATCAACTTGGAATTATCCCCCATGTATCCTACATTTTATTGCTATTTGTAGTTATCAATGTTTGGTTCATACTGCAAAATCACAGGATACTTTGTTTATACATTGTATTGTGATATATACACACATTAAATATTTTTAATAATACATTTTATTAATACTGTTTAACGACAGCGCTTCTCTGAGTGGTTTTTCATTATTTTCATGGGCGCATGTAAATGTCCGCCCAGTTCGTGACGTCAGTCTTGACGGATCGAGCGGTGTGTATGCAGAACACACTGCTTGGTCCGTCTGTGGATATGTCTGCGGATCAGTTGCTATGCAGATATGTCTACAGGTGTGTACCCAGCATTACAGTTTAAATTTGGCATTACTTCTTCATCTCATTTTCCTTTTTTTCTTCCCCTTATTGTTTTATTTATTATTATTGCAGCTCATATGTTAATATGCTATAATGTGTTTATGTTTGTTTACACTGACTCAAATCATCTGTAATATAAAATTTTCTTTTTCTGTATTTAATAAAAATACTTCAGTATAAACAAAGAAACGCGTTAGTAGTCTTAACAGTTGTCTTACTGTTGGCAGCAAGTGGATGCCCGCTCTTGTAAAATGTAGCAAAAAGCATCTTTACTGGTGCACTACAAATAGCAGAATGTGGCTGTCCACTGGTGAATGTTGACAAAAGATAAGTACAGGTGTTTATCCAGTAAAGCAGGGGTGGGGAACCTTTTTTCTACCAAGGGCCATTTGGATATTTATAAAATCCTGCGGGGGCCATACAAAAATTCTCAACTTAAAAAATTACCCTCCCCCCCAGTAGGTGAGCCAAAAAATGGGTGTGGTCAATTAAAATGGGACGTGATACACATATGCCCCCAATAGTGCAGTGCCAGATCCACAATTGCCCCCACAGTGCCAGATTCACAATTGTCCCCACATTGCCAGATCCACAATTGCCCCCACAGTGTCAGATCCACAATTGCCCCCATAGTGCCAGGTATACAAATGCCCCCACAGTGCCAGGTATACAAATGCCCCCACAGTGCCAGGTATACAAATGCCCCCACAGTGCCAGATCCACAAATTCCCCCACAGTGCCCCCCCCACCCCACTGTGCTGCTCACCGCTGCTGCTCCATCCGCGCGGCTATGTTGGGCGGCGTGTAGGACCTCAAACCAGCTGCCGGTTTGTGAGCCAATCAGAGCTCACGGACCGGCAGCGGCAGCTCCTGATTGGCTGCCGGTCCGCAAGCTCTGATTTTCTCACAAACTGGCGGCTGGTTTGAGATCTTACCTGCCGCCGGACATAGTAGATGCGCTCTCCTCCCTGACAGCTGAGACACGCTGCCGCCAGACATAGTAGCTGCGCTCTCCTCCCTGACAGCTGAGACACGCTGCCGCCGGATATAGTAGCTGCGCTCTCCTCCCTGACAGCTGAGACACGCTGCCGCCGGACATAGTAGCTGCGCTCTCCTCCATGACAGCTGAGACACACTGCTGCTGCCGCCGGACATAGTAGATGCGCTCTCCTCCCTGACAGCTGAGACACGCTGCCGCCGGACATAGTAGCTGCGCTCTCCTCCCTGACAGCTGAGACACGCTGCCGCCGGACATAGTAGCTGCGCTCTCCTCCCTGACAGCTGAGACACGCTGCCGCCGGACATAGTAGCTGCGCTCTCCTCCCTGACAGCTGAGACACGCTGCCGCTGGATATAGTAGCTGCGCTTTCCTCCCTGACAGCTGAGACACACTGCTGCTGCCGCCGGACATAGTAGCTGCGCTCTCCTCCCTGACAGCTGAGACACGCTGCCGCCGGACATAGTAGCTGCGCTCTCCTCCCTGACAGCTGAGACACGCTGCCGCCGGATATAGTAGCTGCGCTCTCCTCCCTGACAGTTGAGACACACTGCTGCTGCCGCCGGACATAGTAGCTGCGCTCTTCTCCCTGACAGCTGAGACACGCTGCCGCCGGACATAGTAGCTGCGCTCTCCTCCCTGACAGCTGAGACACGCTGCCGCCGGATATAGTAGCTGCGCTCTCCTCCCTGACAGCTGAGACACACTGCTGCTGCCGCCGGATATAGTAGCTGCGCTCTCCTCCCTGACAGCTGAGACACACTGCTGCTGCCACCGGACATAGTATCTGCGCTCTCCTCCCTGACAGCTGAGACACACTGCTGCTGCCGCCGGACATAGTAGCTGCGCTCTCCTCTCTGACAGCTGAGACACGTTGCCGCCGGATATAGTAGCTGCGCTCTCCTCCCTGACAGCTGAGACACACTGCTGCTGCCGCCGGACATAGTAGCTGCGCTCTCCTCCCTGACAGCTGAGACACACTGCTGCTGCCGCCGGACATAGTAGCTGCGCTCTCCTCCCTGACAGCTGAGACACGCTGCCGCCGGATGAAGTAGCTGCGCTCTCCTCCCTGACAGCTGAGACACACTGCTGCTGCCGCCGGACATAGTAGCTGCGCTCTCCTCCCTGACAGCTGAGACACACTGCTGCTACCGCCGGACATAGTAGCTGCGGTCTCCTCCCTGACAGCTGAGACACACTGCTGCTGCCGCTGGACATAGTAGCTGCGCTCTCCTCCCTGACAGCTGATACACACTGCTGCTGCCGCCGGACATAGTAGCTGCGCTCTCCTCCCTGACAGCTGAGACACGCTGCCGCCGGATATAGTAGCTGCGCTCTCCTCCCTGACAGCTGAGACACACTGCTGCTGCCGCCGGACATAGTAGCTGCGCTCTCCTCCCTGACAGCTGAGACACACTGCTGCTGCCGCCAGATGTAGTAGCTGCGCTCTCCTCCCTGACAGCTGAGACACGCTGCCGCCGGACATAGTAGCTGCGCTCTCCTCCCTGACAGCTGAGACACACTGCTGCTGCTGCCAGACATAGTAGCTGCGCTCTCCTCCCTGACAGCTGAGACACGCTGCCGCCGGATATAGTAGATGCGCTCTCCTCCCTGACAGCTGAGACACGCTGCTGCTACCGCCGGACATAGTAGCTGCGCTCTCCTCCCTGACAGCTGAGACACACTGCTGCTGCCGCTGGACATAGTAGCTGCGCTCTCCTCCCAGACAGCTGATACACACTGCTGCTGCCGCCGGACATAGTAGCTGCGCTCTCCTCCCTGACAGCTGAGACACGCTGCCGCCGGATATAGTAGCTGCGCTCTCCTCCCTGACAGCTGAGACACACTGCTGCTGCCGCCGGACATAGTAGCTGCGCTCTCCTCCCTGACAGCTGAGACACACTGCTGCTGCCGCCAGATGTAGTAGCTGCGCTCTCCTCCCTGACAGCTGAGACACGCTGCCGCCGGACATAGTAGCTGCGCTCTCCTCCCTGACAGCTGAGACACACTGCTGCTGCTGCCAGACATAGTAGCTGCGCTCTCCTCCCTGACAGCTGAGACATGCTGCCGCCGGATATAGTAGATGCGCTCTCCTCCCTGACAGCTGAGACACGCTGCCGCCAGACATAGTAGCTGCGCTCTCCTCCCTGACAGCTGAGACACACTGCTGCTGCCGCCAGACATAGTAGCTGCGCTCTCCTCCCTGACAGCTGAGACACGCTGCCGCCGGATATAGTAGATGTGCTCTCCTCCCTGACAGCTGAGACACGCTGCTGCTGCCACCGGACATAGTAGCTGCGCTCTCCTCCCTGACAGCTGAGACACACTGCTGCTGCCACCGGACATAGTAGCTGCGCTATCCTCCCTGACAGCTGAGACACACTGCCGCTGGACTGAGCGGCGGCGTGTCTCACTGACACAAGCGGGTGGGCCGAAACCAACGGCTTTGCGGGCCTTATACGGGCCGCGGGCCAGAGGTTCCTTACCCCTGCAGTAAAGAATGAGATGCGTCATTGTATTGTTTCCAATACATAAATGATCTCGATACAGTTGCTTTGATTGGCCAATGTGCGTTAATGTCTTCTCAGCTTACGAGGAAATGTATGTTCTTATAGAATAAATATCATCAGTCAGGGCTTTTGCTTTAACCGTCAGTAAAGCTCCTCTGCCATTAGAGGTAATTACATTTCACTATAAATGTAACATTGCTACATGAGAACAATGAAGACCTAACCTAACCCCAGCTTAGTGTTTCTGTCTCATATCAATTTGTGTAATGACATCTCTCTGTTTGTGATCTGTGACCAGGAGCTTCCTAGCTCCCTCCCATGGAATACAGGAAGGTATTGTTCTGTGCCTGGGAGGGCTGCAGATTATTCTCCCTCGCAGCGTTAGCAATGCACCGGAAAATCTAATCATAGTCATACTTGCCTACCTGACCCTCTCCATGAGGGAGAAAATGCTCTGTTCCTGGACGTTCCTGGTAATGTATGATTGCCATCTCCTGTGATGAGCTAGGTAATTGATAAGAAAGGTGTTTCACCACAGGTGATGGCAATCATACATTACCAGGAAAGTCCAGGAACAGAGCATTTTCTCCCTCATGGAGAGGGTCAGGTAGGCAAGTATGTCATAGGTGCTGAAATCTAGGAAAAGCACCGTTCTGCTGTAGTTCCTATTACTCAGAAACTAGAGTATCTCGTTTTGGAAATGATTGCTGGAATGGGAAATGGGTAGGCAACCAGAGTGGCTCTTTGGGTTGAAAGGAAAAGGCAATTTCCCATCTTACAGACATGTTATTTGTTTACGCAGTTATCTGCAGCTTTGAGAACACTCAGAACATCAATTTAGCAAAAGACACCGCCACGTCTAAATCTTATACAAATGCCACAGCCAATTTTCTTAATACTAAGACGCCCACTTGCACCGTCTTCCAGCAGTGCATTTCCATCTCGGTGTGTCTTTAGACCAGGGACGGATTAGGGCTTGGGGGGGGCAAGGGCAACTAGGTAGCGGGGGGCACAACTAATAAAATTCATCCCAAATACCCCACCCCTTCACGCAGCCAACACTACTACTATGCAATACAGGTATAGGCATGTCAAGTGGCATTTGTGGGGTATATTGGGGGCACTGGGGCTGACTGGGAGGGTGGACTTGAAGCCAGGTGCCATCATGCCTTGCCAGGTTTCCGGCTGGAACCCACCATCACAGCTGCTGAAATTGCAATGGACATGTGGAGGGCAGAGCACACACATACGCAGGAGAGGGCCAGAAACTGGGCACTGGTGCGTTACCTTCCAGGACACTGGTGATCGTGATTGTTGAGGGTCATGCCATTGGCTGCCACCGTCCTTCTGCCGGTGACGCTGTCACCGACCATTCACAGAGCAGCAGCCTGGGCTGAGATAGCTGAGAGCCAGGTGAGCGCAGCATGTGCCAAGTGTATCCATCCCGGCTGAGGGAAAGATGGAGACAGAGTAGGGGTAGCGGGTAGGAGTCTGCAGTTGGAGAGTCTGTGATGCACTGGGAGGAGGCTGGACAGGCCAGGAAGGGTGCTGAGTGGGGGGACCCATGGATGACCACCCTGTCTGCCCCACCTATAATCTGGTCCTGCTTTAGACACACCACCGGATGCACCGTGCATCTGAGTATGGCCTCCTGTGTGAGCGGTTGGGGGTCTTTGGATGCAACCACTTACACACACGTCCCCCTGTCTGCTTAGCCAACCCCCATTAACCTTCCAGTACTTCTTGCTTTGATGTGTTCCATGGATCCTACAGCATGATACAAAGAGAAGACAGGCATATGAAACCATCTCATTTCTATATAGGAATAATTAAAAGGTGCCCAAAAGATCATGACTGCGTCTGGTATGTGAAACGCCACTTTCTCTACCATAGTGATTGATGAGCATTATACGTTTGCATTATACTTGTATGGCATTGACTCTCATGTTACTTTTGTAGATTAGGCCGTGACTCCGTAGAGGGTGTTGACGCAAACCTTTTCAGATTGAGCACCGGCCATGTTAACCACTGTATGAGAAAAGTCTGGAAACAGTTAGAGGCAAAGGAGTCCTGATAACCTGATACCGGTATTCTAGAGTCAGTGGATCACGCAATAAACTATATAATACATTGTAAAAACCAAAGGGCGCCATCAAAGTACCGTGCTGCTTCTGGGAATACATTTCTACGCTTACCAAAGAGTAAATATAGCTACAAAAGTTTACAGCATGTTATTTGACTCAGCTGCTACATATGGAAGACTCTGAGGGTGGGTAGCAAAATTGTTGTAAATTGCAAAAAAAAAAAAATGCACCGAGAAATTATTCATTCAGAGCCATACATAGGTCGAGATGCTTATGCCTCCGCATTGGCGGTATATGCGCCTAGTTTCCAACACGTCATGGTGATCAGCATGTATTGGGGGTGTGGCATATCATAAGGGAGCGTGGCCTCACGGGATATTCCGGGTTCCCTTAATCAGGGGGCATGGCCTAGCTGGAAAGGGGCATGGCTTCACATAGATGCTGGCTGGCTCCTCCTCCGAGACAGGAGCGGGCACTGCAGGAGAATGTCACACTGCAGCACCCGACTCCTGTCACTGCAGAGGAGCTGGCATTTTGGTGTTTGCACCTTCAAGGGTGACACCCCCCATAGTGACGCCACTGACACAATCTCGTATACACCCCCACCCGCAGAACTCACTGCTGCACATATACTGTGCAGTCTTACAGTGGGGCAGCAGGATGATGCTGACAAGATGTGGAGGAGTGGGGACTGACCCCCCCCCTGTCTTACGTCCTCCTGATTCCCCCAAGGCTTAGCGGCCTATTTATCACCATCCGCCTCCAGGATGCGGCTGACAGGTGATAAAATCGCCCTAACTCGCACTGCGATAATTGATTACATTGCAGGGATGTATCAATTATCTCATGCAGGAACAGAGCTTGCGGTCAAGCTCTGTCCCTGCGATGCCTCTTCGCAGCATCATCGGGGTATTTTTCGTAAAAAAACACCCCCATGTCCTGCTGCGCATTTGCCACCCCATCTACATCGCCACTAGCGCCGCTGCCTGTTCGACTACCCCCACGCACCGCGGACACCCCCCAGCAGGGTAATATTACTCACCTGTCCAGGGAGCCGGTCCGTGCTGCTTCAGGAGGCTGCCGGGCGCCGGGTCCTTCTGCTGCGCTGTGACCCCCGGTGCTGTAAAGTGCGCTGCACAACATATGGGGGGCCTGGCACCCGGCAGCGCTCACAGGAGCAGCGGACACCGGCTCCCTGGACAGGTGAGTATGTTTTTGGGGTTTCTTTAACCTTTTTTTTCTTTTTACACTGATCAGCTTGTGTGTGCATCGGACACACATAGCTGATCACTCTGCCGGGTCCCCGCTCAGCTCTCTCTGCCAGGGGCAGAGAAAGCTGGGCAAAAGGGTGCATATCGCAGTGCTGCCCTGTGATCTCGCCAGCCTGAGCTGGTGAGATTATCACAGGACACACTGCGGTATTTTTTCACAACTTTTCTCTTACGTCCTAGAGGATGCTGGGGACTCCGTAAGGACCATGGGGTATAGACGGGCTCCGCAGGAGACATGGGCACTCTAAAGAACTTTTAGTATGGGTGTGCACTGGCTCCTCCCTCTATGCCCCTCCTCCAGACCTCAGTTAGATCTTGTGCCCAAAGGAGACTGGGTGCATTACAGGGAGCTCTACTGAGTTTCTCTGATAAAAGAATTTTGGTAGGTTTTTTATTTTCAGGGAGCACTGCTGGCAACAGGCTCCCTGCATCGTGGGACTGAGGGGAGAGAAGCAGACCTACTTAAGTGATAGGCTCTGCTTCTTAGGCTACTGGACACCATTAGCTCCAGAGGGATCGGAACGCAGGTCTCCCCCTGCCGTTCGTCTCAGAGCCGCGCCGCCGTCCTCCTCGCAGAGCCGGAAGATAGAAGACGGGTGAGTATAAGAAGAAAGAAGACTTCTAAGGCGGCAGAAGACTTCAGATCTTCACTGAGGTAAGCGCGCAGCGGTAATGCTGCGCGCCATTGCTCCCTCACGTTACACACACTGACAGGCACTGATGGGTGCAGGGCGCAGGGGGGGCACCCTGGGCAGCAATATAGACTTCTGTTTTGGCATTTTTCACATATAGGCTGCGGAGTCAGTAGATATGTACATCCCCCGCCATTAATTGTAATTTTGAGCGGGATAGCAGCCTGCCACTAGAGGGGGCGGAGCTTGGTCTCACATCACTAACCAGCGCCATTTTCTCCACAGTGATCTGAAGAGAAGCTGGCTCCCCGGACTCTCCCCTGCAGATCGGTGGCACAGGGCTGAAAGAGAGGAGGGGGGGGGGGGGGGGGGGGGCACATTTAGGCGTAGTGAGTGTATTACACTGTTAATATATATAAAAGCGCTATATCTGGGAATTGTTTCCAGTGTCAATTGGCGCTGGGTGTGTGCTGGCATACTCTCTCTCTGTCTCTCCAAAGGGCCTTGTTGGGGAGCTGTCCCCTCATAGATATATCCCTGTGTGTGTACGGGTGTCGGTACGCGTGTGTCGGCATGTCTGAAGCGGAAGGCTCATCCAAGGAGGAGGTGGAGCAAATGATTGTGGTGTCTCCGTCGGCAACGCCAACTCATGATTGGTATGATATGTGGAATATTTTAAATGCTAATGTGACCTTATTACATAAGAGAATGGACAAAGCTGAGTCCAGGGAAACAGCAGGGAGTCAATCCGCGGATTGGACTGGGTCACAGGGCCCGTCAGGGTCTCAAAAGCGTCCCCTATCACAAATAGCAGACACTGATACCGACACGGATTCTGACTCCATTGTCGACTATGATGAGGCACGGTTACACCCTAAGGTGGCCAAAAGTATTCATTATATGATTATGGCAATAAAAGATGTTTTGCATATCACAGATGACCCCTCTGTCCCTGACACGAGGGTACACATGTTTAAGGGAAAGAAACCTGATGTAACGTTTCCTCCATCTCATGAACTGAACAAATTATTTGAAAAAGCTTGGGAACCTCCAGACAAAAAACTGCAGATTCCCAAGAGGATTCTTATGGTGTATCCTTTCCCTGCAAAGGACAGGATACGGTGGGAATCCTCGCCTAGGGTGGACAAGGCGTTAACGCGTCTGTCCAAGAAGGTGGTGCTACCGTCTCCAGACACCGCGACCCTTAAGGATCCTGCGGATCGTAGACAGGAAACTACCTTAAAGTCTATTTATGCACATACGGGTGTTTTACTCAGACCGGCAATAGCATCGGCATGGGTTTGTAGCGCTGTTGCAGCATGGACAGATACCTTGTTGGCTGACATGGATACCCTGGACAAGGATACCATTGTACTGACTTTAGGTCTTATATATGAGAGACGCTCAAAGAGACGTGGGGCTGCTTGGGTCCAGAGCTAATGCCATGGCAGTTTCGGCAAGAAGAGCTCTGTGGACCCGCCAATGGTCGGGTGATGCCGACTCAAAGAAACATATGGAGGTTTTACCTTACAAGGGTGAAGTTTTGTTTGGAGATGGTCTTGCGGACCTGGTTTCCACAGCTACCGCGGGTAAATCTACATTTTTGCCTTTTGTTCCCCACTGCAAAAGAAAACCCCACAATATCAGATGCAGTCCTTTCGGTCGCATAAGTCCAGAAGAGGTCAGGGCTCCTCTTTCCTTGCCAGAGGTAAGGGTAGAGGTAAGAGAACACCTGCTTCGGCTAGTTCCCAGGAGCAGAAGTCCTCCCCGGCTTCTGCTAAATCCACCGCATGACGCTGGGGCTCCACGGAGGGTGGGGGCACGTCTTCGACTCTTCAGCCAGGTCTGGGTTCTATCAGACGTGGATCCTTGGGTGTTGGAAATTGTATCCCAAGGTTACAAACTGGAGTTCGAAGAGGTGCCCCCTCGCCGATTTTTCAAGTCGGCCTTGCCAACCTCTTCCCCGGAGAGGGAAGTGGTATTAGATGCAATTCAAAAGCTGTGTCAACAGCAAGTGATTGTCAAGGTCCCCCTAGGCCAACAAGGAAAAGGGTACTATTCAACACTGTTTGTGGTCCCGAAGCCGGATGGTTCGGTCAGACCCATTTTGAATCTAAAATCCCTGAACCTATACTTGAAAAAGTTCAAATTCAAGATGGAATCACTCCGGGCTGTGATATCCAGTCTGGAAGCAGGGGATTTTATGGTGTCGCTGGACGCGAAGGATGCCTACCTTCATGTCCCCATATTTCCTCTTCATCAGGAATACCTGCGTTTCGCGGTACAGGACTGTCATTACCAGTTTCAGACGTTGCCGTTTGGGCTTTCCACGGCCCCGAGAATTTTCACCAAAGTAATGGCGGAAATGATGGTGCTCCTGCGCAAGCAGGGAGTCACAATTATCCCGTACTTGGACGATCTCCTGATA